>NW_010159921.1:0-5015 GCF_000695765.1 Mesitornis unicolor
CCAAATCTCTTTGGAGGGCTTCTCTGCCTCCATGTGAGTATGTTGAACATGGAAGATACCCTGAAGTTCTGACCGGCTTTTTTATGTCCGAGCAAGTCTGCACTTCTCTGCCACTGATGGAGGAAGGAGTTCCTGTTCCCTGAAAGAACTTCAGACAACGAGTGGACAGGTTTTTCTTATAACCTTTATGTTCAGAGGTTAAACCCATACATTGAGAATACACGATGGCATCTTGGAAAATGGTAATGGTGAAGAGAACTGAAATCTCCTGGAGGAACTGGAGTGAGTGTGAACTCCTTGTAGGAGCTTCAACCTGGACATAAGGCCAAACTTTGTCAGTGTGAGGGTGGCAGAGCATGGCCCAAGCTGCCCAGAGAGGTTGTGGAGTCTCCTTGTGTGGAGACACCCAAAGCCCTGGCCGTGTTCCCGTGTGACTGCTCTGGTGATCCTGCTCTGGCAGGGGTTGCACTGGGGGTTCTCCAGAGGGCCCTGACAACTCCCAGTATTCTGTGACTCTGTGATCTTACTTTTTCTGTCCCTGCTTGCATCATCTCCATGTAAAGTGAGAGTTCACTTATATCTGTTCCATTCTGCTGCCCTGAGCTCCAGGCGTGGCAGAAACCTTCTGGTTTCAACGTCCACCATTATTTACTTCCTTTCCTTTCTGAAAGCTGAGGCTTTTTGGCTTTTTCTTCATCTGGTCTGGATAACGTCTGTCACCTGACTCGCCAATGTGAGAGGAGGGACTGATGTCCCAGCTCATCTCCAGACCCAGTTCAGTCACCATCCTGACTGTTGCAGGTACTCGTCTTGTCTTGGCAGATTAAAGTTGTCCATAGGACACTTCCCAGGCTCTTGAGCCCATGCCATAACACACTGGAACCAGTCTGGCCTTAGTTTTTCTCTGAGCCTGGACATGGGTTCCCCAGTTCTTTCCTCTTCACAGAAAATACAGTGTCATGGCTTCTTGCTGGGTGTCCACCAGCCTGGAGCAGATCACAGAATCCCAGCATGTCAGGAGTTGTCAGGGCCCTCTGGAGCTCCCCCAGTGCAACCCCTGCCAGAGCAGGATCACCAGAGCAGTCACACAGGAACGCGGCCAGGGCTTTGGGTGTCTCCACACAAGGAGACTCCACAACCTCTCTGGGCAGCCTGGGCCATGCTCCATAACCCTCACCCTGACAAAGTTTGGCCTCATCTTCAGCTTGAACCTCCTGTGCTCCAGCTTGGGACCATTGCCCCTTGTCCTGGCATTGGCCATCCCAGAGCAGAGCCTGGCTCCTTCCTCCTGACACTGCCCTTTCCCAATGGATCCCCAGGAATGAGGGCACCCCTCAGTCTCCTCTGCTCCCAGCGCAAGAGCCCCAGCTCCCTCAGCCGCTCCTCAGCAGGAGATGCTCCACTCCCTGCATCATCTTTGTGGCCCTGCTGGACTCTTTCAGTGGTGTAAGCAGGCACAGCGTGCTCAAGCCAAGGGGGAGTTGGGTATCACCATCATTGGTACTATCAATGCATTGGAGATGTGTCCCAGGTTCTTCCAGCTTGAGGAAAAAAGTGAAGATGCTCCACATTTGTTGCTGGGACGGAGGAGCTTCGTTCATGGGTGCTGATGCAGAGCGGTCTGTCCTCCTCCACATTCGTTTCCTTTCCCTTTCCTTTTGAGGAGAAAACACACAGGAGCTGACGTTGAAGACTGATTCTCCACTGATCTCACTTCGCCCCTCCCCAAAAGCTCAGCAGGATGTGTGCTGTAAAAATAGCCTCATTAGAAGCCATCTGAGTACGTATGCAATCACAGATCACTCAAAAGGGAGCACAGAGCACGCATGTTTCTGTTGCTGTCTTCAGAGAATTACATGACAAATTATTCCTAGCTGGGAGAAATGTCCTTTTATAATTGGGGGTTTTTTCTCATTCTTTCATAAGGGAGGAGTGTGTGTTTTTTAAGTAGCTTTTAGTCACTTTCATTATTTATGAGGATGCTACTCCAGATCAGAAAAAGCAAACTGCAGACGCGAGTTTCTGCTGGCTGCAGCAGCTGACGGGCCTCATTTGCTTTCAGTCAGCGCCGGTTCTGCTTATCACAGCCAGAAAGAAACGCTCGCAGAGATGAAAACGGCACCAGCTCTTCGCTTTGCACCCCCTTCTTCTCCTTCCTTCCTCTCTTTCCTTCCAGGAGTTGTTGGAAGGGGGCCGCTGCCTCCGTGGGTACACATGGCCCTGCAGAGCAGAGCAGTGCAAATGGGCAGCACTTTCCTTTCTGTCCTTGCTCCTTGCATTGCTGTCAGTGAGGCATCGTCCAGGCTTCATAGCCAAAATTGTCCTAGGATGATCATTTGTCCATATCATCTTGCTGCATCGTCCATCCGTGCTAAAGCCTTCATGTAGGACCAAGGGAAGCTGTGCTTAACAGGGTCCGGGAACCCATTTTTACCCCTACCTTTCCAGTTCCCCGTGATGAGTCTTCATCAAGGCCTCCTTAAATCTCCTCTGCCTTCACATGCTTCTGTTTGACATGAAAGTGGCCACAACGTCATCGGAAGATGAAAGTCTGATGATCAAAGCAGGCAGCGATGTTGAGACGAGCATTGTGAGATGGCAGAGCTGGTGGTACAGTAATTGGCGATGTGGCCTACTTAGAGGAGCGAGACACGCGAGCGCGGTGTTTGTTTCCCTCTTTAATGTCTAAAACCCATGGAGTCTGCTCTGCAAAGTGAAGCAGCGCCTCACCTGGAGGAGCAACCAGGCGCACCGTGGAGTGGCGGCGTCTGATGCTCCCATGGCTTCTGCATCCTCTGCTCAGCAAGGAAGAGCATCTCAGGTTGCCAAGCTCCACAACGGAGTAAAGACACAGGAAAGGAGGTTGGTGTTCCCCAGGAAAGCTCGCAGACATGGAGAAGCAGTTAGGTGCACCCTGTGGAAGGAGGTAGGGTCTAAGCCAGATCTCTCTAAGCTGATCTCTGATTTTTTGGGTAAGTTTTTGTCCTATGCAGACAGTTTTAAGGAACATCATGCCGTGGGTGTTAACTGCAGGTTGGACCTGCAGCTGATCCTGGAAGGCCACACTTGAACACTGTAAAATTACACAGTTTCACCCAGAAAAGTGATAGCGTGAGGCTGGGGACTGCGTTTGGAGCCACCAGGAGAGGGATGGCTGCAGGTACCCAGCAGTGGGGTCTGACTCAGGGTAGGTTCTCCCTCAGTTCTCGTGCTCTGGTGTCTCCACCAAGTGGAGGCTCTGCCCACGTCACTGGTACCAGTTTGGTAGCCAGCAGCACCCGCAGGAGTTCAAAAGGTGGGGCTGGTCCCTGTGTCAGCACAGTGTGAGCGCTCGGAGACATGGGCACCTCATGGTTCGTGCTGGGGCGGACTTCTGCTTGCAGGACCAAGTACCAGCATTTGACTTCGCTGGCATCAGAAGCAGGGGAGGCAAAATTTGGCACAACACCGAGCAAAGACAGCGTCACGGGCTTGCAAGGGATGCAGCATCCAAGGACCAAAGGGGTGGTAAAGAAATGATGCTTTACTGGGTCACTCATCTTGGGTCAGGGTGTGTGTTCCCTCCCGGCTTGATGCCGCACTTGATGAAGACTGTGGTGAGTTCTGCCTTCTGATTGAAACCCAGTTCTGCTGTGGTTGTCCATGTACCCCTCTCCAAACCATCTGGAGTTTGCCAGCGTCAGTAATTCCCTTTTTTTCCCCTGTTTTGCTCCGTGGTGTTCATAGAACCACAGAGTACCATGTTGGAAGGGACCACCAGGACCATCCAGTCCAACCTCTGGAGGTAAAAGCATCGTTTAAATGAGATGGGTCAGTCTCTGTCAAGCTGCCTCTTCAAACTGACCAGTGATGGGGAATTCACCACTTCCCTGGAGTTGTTCAGTGTCTGAATGATCTCATGGGAAACAAATTTCATCTGGAATTGGTACTGTTTCCCCAGCCAGACCAGGAGGCATCAAACTCTGCTGTCCCATGAGGATCCGTCCTTCAGCCCAGCTCCCTCCTGCACCCTGGGGACAGTTGTACCCAGCTCAGCACAGCATCATTGCCTCGGCAGTCTGGGTAATGGAGCTCCAGACCCAAGAAGCCTGGACTGATCCCAGTTTTGCTGTGGTCACAGGACCACTGACTGGATTTCATCTGGAACCAGAAGGAAGTGATGCTATCTCTTGCTAGGAGAGCTGTCTGCCGCCACTGCTGCCACCTTCTTCTGTCCAAAACTGTGTAGCAGAGGCACTGAGAGAGCTTTTTGAGCACTCAGCCCTGCTCCCAGGGGTGTCCATGGGTGCATTGCCACCTTCACAGCAGCAGCTCCATCAGCCCTGCACCTCCTGGCCTGGAAAGGGACCCACCATGGTGCTTGGGAGCTTTTTGGTTGCTGTGTCCAAGCAAAATGGGAGATCGAAGTGTCACTGGATGGTCACTGTGTGAGTGGTGATGGCTGTGACACTGAGCTGTTGGGGACCAGTTTCTCTGTCAGTGCTAGCAAGAGGACATTCAGTGTCCATCCCATCACCGGTCAGGGTCTTGTTTTGTCGTGTTCACACAAGTTCTCCTGTCCTGGCTGTCCAGCTTTGGAGGTTGTAGGAGATGAAGGAGATGCTCTGCGCATGCACAGGAGATAGGAGGGATCCATCACCTTCCCCTGCTGATACCAGCAGCTGCTGATGCTCCTCATGCATCACATGAAGTAATCGTGGTCTCCTGGCTTCTCTGTCCTGTGCATACCCCATCCAGAGGAGAAGGAAGGGCGGCTGTTGCTGTTTGATTGCGTTTATCTTAAGGTGTTCTGCAGAGCCAAAATGTTCCTCTGGACATTGAGCAGGAGGGAGTCTGCAGTTGAGAGGCAGGAGTGGGGTGCAAGAAGGGGATGCTGCCAGGGATACGAGCATCAGCTCTTTTTAGATGTATACAAACACACACATTTATATATATGTGTATTTTTATAGATATAACCTGAAAAAAGAATCTTAATGCTTATAATTTATTCCCTTTGCATCACCTCAGAGCTCTTT
>NW_010159921.1:5046-6451 GCF_000695765.1 Mesitornis unicolor
AGGAGGGGGCTGTGGGTTCCCTGCCCGGGCACACGCTGTGGGTACGGCTTTACCCGCTGTGTAACCTGGGTACAGCAGCTCTGCTCTCCTAGAAAGCATCAGAAGACAGAGAGCTGTTTGTGGTAAAACTGTTGTGGTCCTGTGTTTCTTACGGTTTTGCTCATTTTGTTTTCGAGAGGCTCTGCAGGCTGCTTTCAGGGTTTCCGGATGGTGAAACCATGCAGAAGACAGCTGCTAAAATATCTGGGGCCGGTGTCCTTCTGTACACCGAGTACCGGCTCAAGCTGATAACGTGTGGGGCAGTGTCAGAAGAAAATGGTTTTGCTTTCAATGAATCTTTGCAGGTTTAGGTCCCACCGAAGAGCAGAGAGCACAGCTGGGAGGTTCCTTTCTTGGACACAGAATTCAGTGAGTGTGAACAGCAAAGTTCCTGGGGGTCCCTCTGTCCAGTCCCATCATTTATATATTCCTACAGCTTCAGGCCACCACGTCTGGCCAGTTCATGTCTGTACCGAGCCCAGCAACTGGGACTGGCCAGATACAGATACCGTGGTTTTGGAGACATGGAGAGGTTTGCTCTCTATGAGCACTTCTTTAGAAGTGGTTGTTGCAGTGGACCACCATCCGTGCTGATATTTTATGCCTCATTTCAACCGGTTCCAGCGTCCAGCAGTGAGCTCGTATTCTACTTTTCCCTGCCAAATGAAGGATAGGCAGTGTTTTCTCCCCATGAAGATGATCATACGCTGCAATCACATCATCTCTCAGTCTTTCTTTTGGCATGAGAAACAGATTGAAGTTGTTTGGTCTCGCAGAGTTGTAAAGCATCTCTTCCCGGTCTCGAGCCATTTCAGTGGCTCTTTTTTGAGCCGTCTCCAGCTTTTCTCATCGCCTTTTAAAAACGAGGGCGCTCGGTCTGTCTGCAGCTCGCTGGGGCTGGCTTCACCGCGGCAGAAAACGACCTCCTTGTTCCGTCTGGGATCCCAAAATTGTTTTAATTCTTTAAGTCAGAGCTGCAGGGTGATGACCTGTGTGCATGGGTGCTGATTGTGGGTGCACCCCTGTTCCTGGACATGTTTGGCTGTGCTACAACTGCTCGGCTTGGGCTTATGGAGCGACGGCTCTGCTGGTGTTGGTGTCCCCTTTGTGGTCAGTGCCCACCACCCCTCCATGGGTGAGCAGCAGCGATGTTAAATTTAACTCCGGAGCATCAATAAAGCTGTCCCACATCAACCATTTCAGCAGCCCTGTGGAAACAGCTCTCCTCAGGAGCGATACACGTTGAGGACAGCATTTTGCCCTGCAGCACATGGTGCTGGTTTGTTTTATATCTGAACAAGACGTGATGCAAGGCCAGGCACCTCCATAAGGTCTCTTATCACAGAATCACAGAATCACTCGGTTG
>NW_010159922.1:0-2046 GCF_000695765.1 Mesitornis unicolor
CCAGCCTTGGAGCCAATCGTTTACAGATTGTCTGGTATTACTCTATCCAAGGCACAGAATCCAGCATTTAGTCTCGTTAAATTCCACGCTATCGATGATTGCCCAATGCTCCAAGGATCTCCTTGGACTTCCTCTTGCTATTCACACACCTTAGAAAGCCTTTCTTCTTGTTTGATACAACAGTAGCCAGTTACAACTCTAACTGATCTTTAACCTTACGTATCTCCTCCCTGCATATGTAAATCATGGCTCTCTAATCTTTCTGTGAAGACTTGTCTTGCTTCCAAAGATTGCACAATTTCTCTTTTCTCTTGAGCTCTATGAGAAGTTCCCTGTTCAGCCAAGCTGAACACTTGCCCCACTTGCTTTACTTATGACACCATGGAATTGTCTGCTCCTGTGCTGTTGAAAGGTGCTTCTTAAAAACTGAATAACACTCATGGACTCCTGAGCCCTAAAAGAGATATTCACAGGGGACACTGCTAAGCAGTTCCTTGAATAGCTTGAAGTTTACTCTCCTGAAGTCCAGAATAGCAACTCTGCTGACCTTTTTTCTCATTAAACTGAAAATTTTAAACTGAACCATTTCATGATCACTGTGGCCAAGACCTACCATCACACCTCCCATGATTCCTTCTCTGTTCACAAATAACAAGTCTAGGAGGAGATCTTTCTTAGTTGACTTACTGAGAGCTTGTGACAGGAATTTACCTTCCACAAACTTCAAGGTTTTCCCAGACTTTCTCATTACAGCAGTATGATATTCTCAGTTGATGTCTGGGAAGTTGAAATCTCCCATAAGAACAAGTAGTATCGATCCAGAGATTTTTCCTAATTGCCAACAGAATAACTCATCTGTGCTACTGTCTTGGCTGGGCAGATAGTAGTAGACACCGAATACGGCATCTGATTTTTTTTTCCATCTCCCTAATCCTTTCCAGGGACTTTCAAGCACATCATTGCTAACCGTAAGGTACAGTCAAACTTTTCACTTACATACAGTGTAACTCCTCAACTTCACCTGCCTTGTCTATCTCTCCTGAAGAACCTGTATCTCTCCATCTAAGCATGTCGGTCAAGTGACTCAATTCATCAAGTCTTGCTAATACCAATGACATCATAGCTCTGGGAACTGACCTATGCTTACAATTAATCCTATTTTTTTCTCATAATGCGTGCATTTGTGTACAAGAATTTCAGATGAATATCTAAGCCATCAGTGCTCCCCTGAGAAGCATAAATGCTCCCATTAGCATTGTTGCCCTCAGCTAACGCCATGTAAACTCTTGGGTTGCCTTCAGCTCACTTGATGGTATCCTCTTGCCCCAGTGATTCTAATTTAAAGTCCTCTCAATCAGTCCTGACAGCTTAGAAACACAGAAGTATTTTCCCCATTGGAATAGGTGGATTCCATCAGGCCCCAGGGGAACTTGAAGTGGCCCAAGTAATTCTTCATTATTTTTGTGTTAAAAAGTTATTAAACCTAAGTTTAGAAAATTTAAAAATGTGCTTCAGCTCTCTGTACATGACCTCCAAAAATATGTTTCTTAAGCTGACTCAACCTGAGGCACTATTTTTTTTGCTTTATGCATTCTTATTATATACTACTGATGTACAGAAGAGTAATTAATCTTCTCCTGACTCTATAGTTTACCTTCTTTTCAAGTGTTTCTTAATGTCTGCCTTTGCTTTGTGGGTTATTAATCATACCAGGGAGGAGAATGGCTGGATAGGACACACTAGGAGTTAGGGGATATCCATGCTATTGTATTAAGAACAAAAGCTTTTATTGGGAAGATTTGTCAAAAATGAAATACATGTCTTAGGATTTAACTTTGGGGTGTTTACCTTGACATTCTTTAAGGAACGTCTGTTTTCCACAAAACACCTCTTGAAAACAATTCGTCTTTGAAATAATTAACTTTTTTTTTTCCCAAGAGACACTCAAATTTCACTGATACTGTGGTACACCCATGTCCATCCAGAGAACAGAGTTCACTTGCAGCTGTCAATACTTTTCCCTGGAGACGTGGAATAGTAAGACAG
>NW_010159923.1:0-23797 GCF_000695765.1 Mesitornis unicolor
TCCAACTCCTCACACTCTGTGATTCTGTGATATCCCAAACCATAATGGCAAGGGGTGTTCTAGGAGAAGGCATGAAGGCCCAGGGTAATTAGGTTGTTCCTGTGCTGTAAGGATGATGACAGAAATACAGCAATTCCTGTGTAAATTTTAGCAGAATGTCAGCAAAATCAGTGACATTTTATCTCAGGCGCAGGTCTCAGCTACTATAAAGTTTCCACAGCTGTTTCAGTGACGGGTGCTCTAATACTGACCCCTTCCACTCCCACGGAGACCACTTCCACTCCAGTGTCCTTTGGGAAATTTCACGCCTTGGGAAACTACTGAACTGAAAGTTCTTGGCCTTCACTTCATTTCACTGCAAATTCATTGCACACAAAGCACATAACTCGTAAGGGCTCACAAGGTTTGGGGCTGGGCTTTAAGGCACACAGAGGCTGAAGACACGGTCAGTGGACTATGAGAATTTACCATGTGTTACTACCTTTTGTATCTGTAGGGAACGGGATGTAAAGGTTTAGTTGATATTTATGGGGCACTGGCTTAAATTCTCCTCCCAGGGACACCTCAGGTAAAATACTTTGCTACTACAGCAGGAACAGGAGCCAATGCTGAACAAAACTCCATGTTCAACCTGCAGTGAATCTGTGCCATCCTAATCAAGGTCGAATTTCTCACTGGTTCCATTAAGTGATACAGTGAAATACCAGGTTAAAAACAAAATCACATCTGAACATGTGAATTTCAGTTTGTGATGGGTGGGAGAGGCAAATTATTCCACAAAAGCAGCAAAGTCCATTGGACGAAGCACCCAACACAAGGTTCTAATAAAAACCCCATCAATTACACACTTTCTTCCCTGCCCTGTGCATTTTTTACTCTGGATTTTGTTTGAACACGCACTATCCAGCCCTGTCAGGGGCAGCAAGGTAGTGCTAAACATTCTGGCCATCCTCCCTATGCTCCCAGCAGAGACAACTTCTCTCACCATCACAAACACGGTCCTTTATTTACGAGTCACCTCTTTCATATTCAGAACTATTACCAAAAAAAGCCTTTTTCTTTTGTATTTTGATCTCTCCATCTCTCTCCAAAACCAAACGTTGCCACTGAAGGCACAGAGAAAGCTAAAGGCGTATCTACTCTTCACGTCTCTGAAGGCCTGTTACTGCCTTGGTTGAGACCTCATTCCTCCTGAAACGAGTACCTTTGATATCTGCGAGACCAGAATCTCACCCTCAGCTTTTATGTCTCAAGTGTACACAACAGAGGTGACTAACACGCCGAGCCCTGGAGTAGCACGAAGCTGACTTAACTGGCTAGGAGGGAACAAAACAAGACTGAAACGCAATCTTCCCCCAAGTGGAAACTGTTATTCACTCCCTTTAGGGTCACTGACCACAAAGCTACTAAAAGAAACAACGATTAGTTTCTTTTCCTTTGCTTTTAATGTTATTTCTCCTCCTTCTGATCATTGTAACAGGATCAAAAGCAATAAACAGGAACTTTCTTTAAATCAGTGCACGCAAAGGCTATGAAAGAAAAAACCAAATAATATTAGGTAGAATACGCTGATCTTAAAAAGAAACACACATCTAGGAAGGACAAGGGTTTTAAAATACTCCTTCCTCTAGGGCAACGGCACTGGAATAATTTAAGTTCAGTTCCTGAAGAGCAAGTAAATATTTAAATACTCTGTAGTTGAAGAATAGCTGTGCTGGAAAACTGTTCTCCCAGGAGGTAAGAGATCAATTCTCCAATGATGAGAGCGCGGGACGCACGCTCTTAACAGAAACCAGAAACAGAAAGCTGCACCTGCAGCAGATAACTATCACCTTTATTACCTCGTCTGCATAAAACATTAGCGACCAGCAGTGGCACAACTAACTTGTTTCCTTTAAAAACAAGGTGTCCAAAAAGACTTCAAAAGGTCAGCATTTCGATGCAGCTCAACTTTGCCTGAATCTCTATTTCACTTGTGTTCATCCTTCCAGAAACTCCCAGGTCAAAACCCTTCCATTTCACACACCCCATTATCAGTGAGAAATGAGCCTTGAGTTTCCCGAAATAACGACCTGTGTGCTGGTGTCCGTTTTGGACACCCCAACCCAGCAACATTTCATTGACAAACGCTGCTCAAAAGCCACTCTTTGAAAGCCCCTTTAGGTGTCTTTTGATGCTGAAACACGCACCAAAACGGAGGCGCTCAAAAATTATCTGTCGCTTTTGGGTCTAAACGTCCATCATCTGATAAATAAGAGCTTCAGCAAAGGACTCGCTATTAATGCTGAACACTTGCATCTGCTTTTGCGAGCAGTTTATGTATTAAATATGAAGGAAACATACCGCTCCTCTGGAGTCTCCACATGAAATGTTCTTTCAATTACTGTGGTCCACTGGAGGCATCTAATGATAAATGTGTTTGGTTTAGGTCGTTCTGTCTTCATCAGCTGGCACTCTACCACAATCAAGGAAGAAAGAGTCATGGTACATAAGCAGGTTTAAATAATCATTTGTCTTTATTCTTATCTAGCAAACTGTTGCAATTAATCAGCCATAGAAATCTCTGTAAGTACTTCTTTAGGAGACTTGAGACAATTTACTGCGTTGATGAAATCAATAAATGGCTTGGGAGATAGTCATCTATAGGAAACCAGATTCTGCTTAGGAAGGCTCCGCGTTTGGTCCGCGCAGGGAGGAAAGCAGAAATGGGATGTGATGACACAGAAGCCGTTCAGACTCAGGTCCCACGCTCCAAAGGTCACCCAGAGCAGAGCACCCGGACAAAGGCAGCCGATAACGCAGCGACGGCAGCCACCGAAACAAAGCCAAGCCCCCACGTTCCCTCCCTTCGACTTTCCCGACATCAAACCCCGTCCTCAGCTTTCAAGGAGCTGCTGGAGAACGTACGGTCTTTTTTTTGCAGCAACCTCAAGATCAGACTCGGCATTTCCAGCCCTCAGACACTAGAGGGAACATCAACCTGCACAGGCACCCCCAGAAAAGCGCTGGTTCAAGGAGCTTTCGGGATTGCTGCTGGAGTCGGCTGCTGCGGGGACAGGCAGCGAACAGCTCCCAGCCCTGTGCTGCCTGAGCAGGATGTAAAAAGGCCAGGGAAATACGGCTGCATGCAAAACCACCCCTTCCTTCATAAAAACGCTCTCTTAAGGGCTGGGCTTTTTGGTTTTTTTAAAATCACACCAACTATTTTAAGCTTCATAGGTTGTTTTAAGTGTTTACCCTTCAAATCTAGGTCTGAAAATGCACCTGATGAAGGGTACGCTTGCTAAACTGAAAGAGAGGATCCGAAAACCAAATGAAAATCAATGAACTAACAGGAGAAGCCAAAACACCACATTTCTCAGAATTGTATCAACAGAAAATCTAATGCTAACTAAACAGCTCCTGTTAAAGGAAAGTAAAATTAAAACACCCAAGTGAGCAGGGGGGGTGAAAAGAGAGAACTGTGGTGGGGTTGTTTTTTTTTTCTCCTTACATCGAACTCTTCCTTGCAGTTAAAGAAACCACAAGCTCGCTCTTATCTGGTCTTCAGGTTCTAAATCAACTTCCAAGTAAATAAAAAGGCACGACGAAGACGAGAAGAAATAATCTCTGCTTGCTGTGAGCATCCTCTGCCATCAGCAACGCGCAAGCTGAGCACAGAATCCAGCCAGAAGAACAGCGCACGGTACTGAGGCTGCCCCGGTATCGTCAGGGTAATTTTATTATTGTAAAAATTTAGAGTGCTCAATTTTAAATTCAAGCTCTTAATTAGCAACAAGATAAAATATTTACCGCCAGTGTTTTTCGGGCGCCGTATTTTTGGCAATATATTTCACGCCTCATTTGCTACTGGAATTATAAGCTTTTCAATGAGTAACTTTGCATTTTTCATGATAAGAAAATCTAATTTTTCTTTAATAGCGCACCGAGGTTACACTGCATCCTACCAAAGCACCGCAATTAGATAAGAGAAAGTTTATTAATGAGTCATGAAAAGGTTTTAGTGTGATTGTTTTGAGAGAGGTTCTCCTGCCCCTCTACTCTGCCCTGGTGAGACCGCATCTGGAATATTGTGTCCAGTTCTGGGCCCCTCAGTCCAAGAAGGACAGGGAACTGCTGGAGAGAGTCCAGCGTAGGGCTACAAAGATGATGGAGGGAGTGGAGCATCTCCCTTCTGAGGAGCGGCTGAGGGAGCTGGGGCTCTTTAGTTTGCAGAAGAGGAGACTGAGGGGAGACCTCATTCATGTTTATAAATATTTAAAGGGTGAGTGTCACGAGGATGGAGCCAGGCTCTTCTCGGTGACAAACAATGATAAGACAAGGGGTAACGGACACAAACTGGAACACAGGAGGTTCCACTTCAATTGGAGAAGAAACTTCTTCTCAGTGAGGGTGACAGAGCACTGGCCCAGGCTGCCCAGAGAGGTTGTGGAGTCTCCTTCTCTGCAGACATTCAAAACCCGCCTGGACACCTTCCTGTGTAACCTCATCTGGGTGTTCCTGCTCCAGCAGGGGGATTGGACTGGATGAGCTTTGGAGGTCCCTTCCAATCCCTAACATTCTGGGATTCTGTGATTCTGTGATAAACAGCACTCCTTCAGCCACCCAGATTAAGGAACTTCCACTGAGCAGGGCAGCCGTGCCTGCAGTGTCACGTTTGGCCACCCAGCTCCCTCCATCCCCTTTTGCAGAACAGCACTTCAGGCCAAACATGACTGCATGGGCTGGCTCAGCCCAGTAAGCCCAGTTCTGACAAGTTCAACTCCAGAGACCTCATCCCTCCTGCTCCAGATTGCCCACCTTAGCTCAGCTGCTCTTCTTCGTGCTGTTTGTTCTGTCTCCCGTTTTCGTCTGCTTAACACGACTGGATTAAGGCTGGGGTTGTCCTCTATGAGCCTGCACCACACAGCCCTCACAGACACTGAATGTAAAGAAAACCTGGCCACTTCTAACCCTGTCCTGATCCAGCTCTGTTCTAGAGTTACCCAGCAGTGCAACATTATGAAGAAATGAACCGAGAGGTTTCGCTTACTTTTTAAAAGCAGCCTTCAGATTCACACCGAGTGCTTCACACAGAATCACAGAATGGCTCGGTTGGAAAAGCCCTCTGAGATCATCACGTCCAACCGTTCCTGTCTACCCACTAAACCATATCCTTAAGTACCTCGTCTACCCGCTCTTTAAACACATCCAGGGATGGGGACTCCCCCCCCTCCCTGGGCAGCCTGGTCCAGCTTCTGACGACCCTCTCAGTAAAGAACTTCCTCCTTATCTCTGACCTGAACCTCTCTTGGCACAGCTTGGTGCCATTTCCCCTTGTTCTATCCCCCATCACCGGGGAGAAGAGACCAGCACCCACCTCTCCACAAGCTCCCTTGAGGCAGTTGGAGGTGGTGATGAGGTCTCCCCTCAGCCTTCTCTTCTCCAGGCTAAACAAGCCCAGTTCCCTCAGCCGCTCCTCATCAGGCTTGTTCTCCAGAGCCCTCCCCATCCTTGTGGCTCTGCTCTGAACACGCTCCAGAATCTCAGCATCCTTCTTCTAGTGAGGGGCCCAGAACTGAACACAGCACTCGAGGTGCGGCCTCACCAGTGCCGAGTACAGGGGGATGATCACCTCCCTGGACCTGCTGGTAAGGATTCTGAAGTAGCAGCGCAGATATCTGAACTAGCCATGAACTCTAAACTTTAACCATTTAATTCCAGCGTAATAAACCACACAAGGCATTTTCTGCCATAGAAGGGGACCAATTAAACATCGCCACTCTCCCCCTAAATCAACACTGTCCATTGATATTTGTTAAGCTTGCTGATCCAGCAATCTTTAAGGCACGCAGCAAGATGAATAATAGAGATTTGTCAGTTAATAACCACTATAATTCAAGTATGTCACATAGAAGTGTTTTGTTTAGTGAACAATATGCTGTCTAATTACCCTGCTCAATCATAACAGCACATATCAAGAAATACAGAAGGCTTTCTTTTTAAATTGCTTTACCGAAGTGCTGTACCACAGAGGTTTCAGAAAGTTTGACGCTGTCACCCGGTACTCCCCATTTACGACGATCGCGTGGATTTTATCATCATCTAGGTGTTTTATCTCATCTGGGTGTTCCTGCTCCGGCAGGGGGATTGGACTGGATGAGCTTTGGAGGTCCCTTCCAATCCCTAACGGTCTGTGGTTCTGTGATTTTATCAACAAAACGATGAAGCAGTAGGGTTTTTCCTTACTTTTAAAACCGACTCTGCTCTTTACTGTAGTTGGCAAGCTTGAGAAGCACCGAACTTGCCTTTTGTAACCAGGAACCACAACATGCACCGCTACAGCAAAGCTCAGACACAGATGCAGTGTAACATCAGGTCTGATTCACGGCATGTTGGGAGGTTCTGCTACAACAGCATTCACATTTCAAACACGGGCTGAGGGTCGCTTACCCACTTTGAAGACAGTTTTTCCTGTCAAACAGGCCAACATAAGTATTCTCCATTTGCAACCAAGTAAGTACTATAAACAGCAGGCTGTTAAAAATGATTTAAATTGCTCTAAAGAACCTCTTGATTCTTTCCTGGCCTTTGGTCTTTTAAAGTAAGTAGGACAGAGAAATTGTTCCTAACAGGAACAGACACCAAGGCATTCAAATGTAAATTACCATTTTGTATTTGAAAGACACTTAGTATTATCCCAGTGACTTTCTAAAATGTCACAATATTTGCTTCCCCAGCACTTAAGCTAAAAGGCAGATTACTTGCGATGAAAGTGTCAAACTCTGCTCCCTATACAATGACAGCGCTTTAAAACAATCATGTGAAGGCAGAATCCTTCCCATTCCAGCTTCGGTTTCTTTAAGGAAAGGAATGGGGGGGGAAAAATAAAGAAGGAAAAAACCAGGTATATTAGGCAAGAAGATAAATAAATACAACTTTGGTAAGCAAACAGGAATATTACGTTGAAGTGCTCCTTTGCTAGTAGCACCACTGGATGGATTCAAGCTGGCAGAAGCAGGAGTGGCAGCCCCGAGTTACAGACCTGGCCTGAGGTGGCCCTCAGCAACAGCAGACAGCAAAACCCGTCCACTAACATGGGCATCCTGCGCTAAACGCCGGGCTGCAGACACGCAGGCCTGTCCCGAAAGGAGCACTCGTATCGCTGAGCGGCTACGTCGGCAGCCGTACAACAAAACCACCACAGCCCACCCTCCTTTCTGCCAGTTGGAGAGATAATCCCTTCTTTCTACCGGGAACAGCCTCGCTCTCCACGCAGGTTTTCCCAACATACGGCTCTTCTCAGCTATATGGTTTTAAAGGCTTATAACCTAATAGGCAGACATAGACGATAATCTGAGATTACAGTTGGTATGAAGGCTACTTATCTCACAGATTTACAACACGGGCTCTACGGCTTATTTATCTGCAGGGCCTCTGGAGCAGAACTATTTGGGTTCGGGCTTTTTTACTCCTTGTATCTGACTAGTGGTGAAGTACAGAGCACGAACACAAGTGTTACTCAAAAAACCACAGCTTTAATGCTTAGGCATCATCTTTCAGAAGTTGTGCTTTCTTCCTTTTCTAAAATATATCACCAATAGGTAGCACCCAGGGAGAATAAACTCCTTAAACATAGAATTAAATCACAAGCATAGATGTGTGGCTATTTTAAATGAAAAATCAGTGGAAGGAAAAGGTACTTTAAAAAAAAGCGAGCCTCTCTTCACCCACAGGGAGGCCCTACAAACAAGTTTTCAAAGACGTATGATCAAAACCCTCACAGACTGAAAGGAAAAGGCTACTGTGGATAAAAAAAGAGGCTGTCAAGGACATGGGAAGCACACTTTATATTTATTGCTAATAGTTTCTTCATGCCTGTTGAGGGAAAAGACAAATCATCATTGGGTATCACCTCCTCTCACTGTTTTCTCCTGAACTGAAGATTTCCTGCCTCTCACGGGTTGGCAGAACCACTTCATATGAATTTTGCACCACAAGTAAGAAGAGTCTCCTAGTCATGAAAAACCTCTGACTTGCAAAGATAAAAAAAGCCTGCGTTATTTTACAGCAGAGGAGGGTAAAGATTTTAATCAGAAACATGGGACCACTTCCAAGAACAGACTGAGCCCGTCATCTCATTAAAAAAAAAATGCAGTTCACTAATTAACAAAAAAAGTCAAGGCTATCACGGTCTCTTGGAAAAAAAAAATGAAAAGATTAATTTTTACAAAACATTTAAGCTGAATTCCCCCACCTTTCACTGCCTGTGAGTGGCTGCGTTCTGGCCTGAGCCTTTCTCCAGAGGCAGCTCGAGTTGCCTCGCACTGCGTCTGGAATATTGCGTCCAGTTCTGGGCCCTCAGTTCAAGAAGGACAGGAACTGCTGGAGAGAGTCCAGCGTAGGGCTACAAAGATGATGGAGGGAGTGGAGCATCTCCCTTCTGAGGAGCGGCTGAGGGAGCTGGGGCTCTTTAGTTTGCAGAAGAGGAGACTGAGGGGAGACCTCATTCATGGTTATAAATATTTAAAGGGTGAGTGTCACGAGGATGGAGCCAGGCTCTTCTCGGTGACAAACAATGATAGGACAAGGGGTAATGGGCACAAACTGGAACACAGGAGGTTCCACTTCAATTGGAGAAGAAACTTCTTCTCAGTGAGGGTGACAGAGCCCTGGCCCAGGCTGCCCAGAGAGGTTGTGGAGTCTCCTTCTCTGCAGACATTCAAAACCCGCCTGGACGCCTTCCTGTGTAACCTCATCTGGGTGTTCCTGCTCCGGCAGGGGGATTGGACTGGATGAGCTTTGGAGGTCCCTTCCAATCCCTAACGGTCTGGGATTGTGTGATTCTGTGTGACTCGCTGAGTTAACCCAAATGAAAGCACCAAGCAAGCAACTTCCCAGGGATATCTTGTGGTGCCAAACACATCCAAACAATACAGGTGTGCAGCGCGCCCAGAAGGGAACCGCACATCAGGTGCTGGCAGCGCCGCACAAGAAATTAAATCCTGGTGGGGCGACAGCTGCTTCAGTCAGTCCAAAACCATCCTGACGACTCCTTAAAGGAGGCCTCCTCGTGCTCAACGAGGCCTTCCCAACCCGCCACTGGTTCACCAGGCAAGAGCTGCTGCTAGGAACATCCTTCCACCCACCACCCTCTCTGAAATCTCTCCTATGGGGGCTACACCTTACTCCATAGGCGTGTGCTGCGTCTTTTTCGACAACGCTCCGGTACCATGGTAACAAACTTGTTCAGCTACCAACTCCAAGACTGATGGGTTGACTCTGCCAAAAAAAGCACCATACTCCTGCTGCAAAAACCAACTGCGGTTAACCCTTCTTGAAGGCAACTCGCACAAAGAGGAGCCAACAGACAGATCCTTTTTTTACTCCTTAGCGCTGAGCTGCGGTGAACAATTATTGCAAAGAAAGCAGACAGCAGCAACAGCGTGGAAGTGTCCTGCAAAAAGTGCATTTGTTAAAAGCCTCTGGCTGCAGATCAAGTGCTGGATTAATTTATGAATTAATGGCTTTCCGCTGCTTTTCTTTACCTTCTTGATCCATACAGAGGTAGCAGCCTAAAGAGGAAAGTACCGTGTCATTACCGAAATGAAAACACTGCGACAATTCTCTCTCTAAAATGAGACAAAAAGCCCCAAAGCACTCTTGGCATTCTGCACAGAGGCTCCAGGCAACAGCACGTCCATTATTTATTCCCATCATCAGTCAGAACAGGTATGTGTTGCTACCAGCGAGAAAAAAATGAACATTTGCATTAATTCCCAGCGCTGCCCAGTCCTCTTCCGGGCCCAGGGTGCTCCAAAATAAATCTCTCTGCTTAAAGGTCAACTACAAAGATGAACCCCATAGGTTTCGAGCTATCCTGGAACGAAGAGGGAAAGCCTCTACTCTTTTCCCTGCACAACTTTGCTTCCAGTGGTCACCAGGAACACAGAACAGATTGTTGTTAATAACAGGTGCCACAAAGATCTATTTTTAAGTGGTGGAACGAGACACAGGCAGATCATGAGACAGGAAAGATTAAGAATAGGGGGGAAATAAAAGCTGGAAGTATACAGGGAAAGGTTAAAAACATGGGCAAGGAAAGAAGAGGCTGAAGATAGTTCCCTATCGCATCCTGTGCTTCAGCACCTGAGCAAAGTCGGAAATGTTTGCATAGGACAGAGTGCAGGGGTTAGGAGATGTTATGGCTTCCAAACCCGTTTGTTAGGTCTAACAGAAGAAATACGGGTTTGTGTTCAAAATGAAGAAAAATTTAGAGTCTGTCTGTCACTCCACATCCTCTAAACTTGACAGTTTTGACCTATGTCAATGCCACTGGAATCCACATCTGGTGGCAAAACTGAGACTGAAATGCTTCAGCCGTGCCTACCTGCCAAGCACAGAGACACGCGCCTGGGTTAACTTTCACTTGAAAGCAACCTGCTGACCAGCAGACAAAATATTAACAAAGAAACCCCTTTTATTCTATCACCAGAAATGGTAAATTAGTAGAAAACTAAAAAAACCAAAGCAGAGCATGAAACCTCCACATCAGAGTCACTCCTGAGAAACACAGAGGGTTTTTATCATCGCAGATAGACACATTCGGTGTTCAGATGCATCTCTCTGGGCAGACCTGAATGTCACTGATGCAGCTTCCTGGTATGACGACTACGAGAAGACATCAACCCCAAAACTGGACGAAGGAGCAAGTAAAAAACACTTACGAGCTACTGAGAAGTTGTTTAAAGGCGATTCCCGCTGGTCGACATCCTGCGGTCGTTCCTTGTAGCCGATGAACGTGCCATCGTTCTTTAGAAGAAAATACCGTGGCCTCCATGTTTTGATGTATTCTCCTGGAAAGAAAGGATGGGCAAAGGGAAAGACCATCAGAGAACACCTCAAAACACCGACTCGCCGACAATACGTTACTGCTGATATTGAAACTAGATGTCATCCTGACAGAGCAGCAGTTTTAAGAACATTCAGTTCATTCCGATACAAAAACACAGGCAATGAGTCAGATATTGCTAGCGACGTTAACCATCAAAACGGGACCTCCTGAAAGGTAAACAGCTACGTTTTGTTCTTCCATCCGCGCCGATTTCCATGCAAATTCTGCAACATCTGCCTTAAACGCACTC
This sequence comes from Mesitornis unicolor, assembly GCF_000695765.1. NCBI lineage: Eukaryota > Metazoa > Chordata > Aves > Mesitornithiformes > Mesitornithidae > Mesitornis > Mesitornis unicolor. Next base: position 11,124 of record NW_010159923.1, read on the forward strand.
GGAATTTTTAAAAAAATCAGAGCAGATGTCCTACGTATTATTTTTGCTATTGTCATTTTTCATACTGACAAGTGGAGAAATTTTTTTTCATCTACGTTTTCGCAGCGCAAGTGTTTTGAACAACAATGGGTAATTCACTAATTAGTCAACCGCTTTATCAACCCAACAGTCACTTTCGGAACACAAGGAGATAATTCCCCGCTTAAGTTACACAACATCACTCACTCCTCTCACAACATCTCAAGCATGAAACACGAGGTGATAGATCCCGATACGAAGGGGAAAACACTGGATGATGTACAGCCACCGCGAAGAAGAAAACAAACATCCATTCTGAAAGATGTTCCACCTTTCTTTGTCTGAGAAAGCATCCCTTGCTCACGCCATGCTACTGCTCATCTGCATAACCAGCGCAGGTGAGAGATGTGTGACTGTGTCACAGCCTCGTTCAAATCCTCCAGTGGTCGAACACAAAGAAAAGAGTTGATCAAAACCTTGGTTATTTGCTGCATTTACTCAGTTGGGCTTCAGGGAAGGAAGACAGAGGTTCCACCTGTGGCTCTTCTGGTTGACACTGTCAATGTGTGCCTCAGTTTCCCCCCTTGCTCATTGTCCCTCTTGCCATTTTCTCAGCCGGTCTCTCCAGAGCCTCTAACAGCTTTACACGGAGCCAAGCTGGGCCTCCAGGCCCTACAGCAATGTTTCTACTTGGTTGAATCACAAAAACCTCACTCAAGGTGCTCCTCAACCCAGGGTACCAGCCACACTTCTCCAACCCTGCTCACCTCAACAGCACATGATTTAAACAAACAAAAAGGAAGAAGTGAAGTGGTCACTACCAAGCACTCACGGCTGGGCACATCCTCAGGGTGACGACGAGGGTGCAGAGCAGGAGCCCCCCTGCCCACCCCATGATGCTGCCCCTGCAGTGGCTGCTACCAGTGCCCTAAGTTCCATCCGCTGGTGAGCTCCTCACGCAACCACCAAGAGCAGGGAGAAGAAAAGACTCCTCAGATTTACTGGCTCTGGCAACCGGTAATTTCTTTCCTAGCAACGCGCACCCTGCCCCAGGAACTCCCCTGCAGCTGCTTTGCCTCCTTCCTCTCCCCACAGACCTCCTCTCCTTCTGTGGTGCAGTTTCAAGCCGCTTCAGGCACCAGCTGTGTCATTTCTTTCCGGTTCAGACTCACACTTTTCTCTCCTGCGCACAGAAGCACAAGCAACTCCAAGGCCCATGCCGCATGTCCACGGGTGCACCCACCTCCAGCGGCTGCTTTCACCCGTTTAGCTCCCATTAGTCTTTTAATTTCCTAATCTGAAGGGGAAAAACCAACAGAGGGGGATGTCACACAGAGCGACTCTTCCCACAGCGGCAATGCCTGCAGAAAACATCCGTTTGCACTGATGAAACAGAGCACGGGGCAAGAAAGACGAGAGGAAAAGGAACGAGCACAAACCCATCTGGTCTTTCTTTGGAGACGACTGCTAGAGCTGCAAGTGTTGCACTGACTTACAAGGGGTTACCAAAATGTCATTGTCACTTCAGGAATTTCAGAAGAACTCACCTAGAGCTGTCATGGCTTAACATTTATAAGCAAGGCAGTAAATGTAAGAAGGTTTTGTTGTTGTCTTCTTTTCAATTCTGACCTTAATTAAAAGCTGCAAACTTTCTGGGATCAGCAGGAGATTAGGAAGCCTTTCACATTGAAATTATCAGTCCAACTCAGCCCAGATCAGTGAGATTACTCCAATCTCATTACTATTACCCCGCAGATGTGACTCCAGGGACAAGAAGATCCACGGTGCGCTCAGCCTTGCCCTTGCCGAGAGGTTTGCCAGGTAAGCAGCTCGGGGACGTGGCTGCCCAGGCTATCACGATTTTACATCTCTGACTCATTGGTATTTTCTTCTCTTGCATAAAGCAGACCCAGGAGACCCAGGAACCATCACATACCCCTCATCATACCTGCATTTAGGACTAGACCCAGATTGGATGGGATGAAAAATACCTGAAGAGAGGCGAGACAGAGAGTTTCCATTTCCCTTACTCCCTAATCTACTGTCTTCCCTGTCGATATTTACAGAGAAGACATTTATTTTTTTGCAGATTCTGAGATTATTGTCTCATTATTTTCAGTGAAGTATACATAATTTTACACAAAATGACACTGTACTGTCACAAGAGACTCTTCCTCTCAGATGAGATGCTTATGCTTGGCTCTCATACTTCCTTACAGCTTTATTCCACCGATCTGTTGGTCCGTTAGAAACACATCATCTAACAGGATTAATCACACACTCTTTAAAATGGTGTACTCCATACATATATAGCATCCTCCTCCACGCTCACTCTTTCTTCACTCTTGCTGGGTGAAAAATCACGGATTTCATTACTGCCAGGCATTTCGCAAGGACCGTTCTACTTGGACCTTCCCTCACCCACTGCTTTAGGTGGTTCTGGTTCCTGATCCAGAGTAAGTCACAAGTAAGTCACATTACTTTAAACTTCTTTTTCCACGTATCTGGAGCTTAATGAATCCTGCAGCATGGCAAACATACACATTATTGATCATCGCTCCTGCCAAGGACAGTGTGAGGCACACTGCAGCGCCTGTGGCGTAAATTCTACCACGTAACACTCAGGTTGTACCTCTGCATCTTGCGGCAAAGTGGCAGGACGCTGCCTGGCGTGTGACTGCCCAGCCACATCATCTGCAAGTATAATTTTACATCCAAGCCCGAGCAAACCCTCATTCCCCTACAGAAGTCCTGAAATACAGATTGACAAATGCAGACGTCAACAAAACGGACAAAAGGCATTCTCCTGAGAAACAAGTTTCTATTTTTACGGTTACCTAAAGCACTGTAAACTTCCTACACCCTGTGAGGACCACATGGGCCACGCCAGCAAGTCCAAGTGTTTCAGGCAGAAAAGGAGTTTGTCAATACCCTCAAAAAATAATTATGTGGAACCGCTGGGACAGAGCTGACTGAAAAACATTAACACCTTTTCCTTCCTCTGATATACTCAGAAAGCCGTCATGCCTGAAGAGTGAACTGAGCTGGTTCAATTTTTACCCTGGGTTTTTTGTTCCTGTTGCGGTTTTGTTTTTAAGAATCATAAGCAAGAAGTGACTTGAAGTCCCTAATATGAGCAGTTATGCAGTCACACTAGAAGGGCTGTACTGAGTACAGTAAACGCAAGCACGTGTGACAAATTCTATCAGACAACGGTAAAAAAAAAAATAATAATAACGATCCGCCATGGAAAAGTGAACAATTTACAAAGCAAAACATTTTTTCCTCTGTGATTCATTGCTTGTGTAATGCCCTGGCAGAGCCTTCTTTGTTTTCAGTATCAGAATGCTAACGCTGCAGAGACAGGAAAGGAAAGCACGGGTTATAAATCCTACATATAAAATCCTGGAAGCAAATTGACTCCTCTGTCGCTTGCTAGCTTTATTATTTCAAATCTTTATGTACCGTTCTGTTTACTCCAAGCAATTTCCAAATTGCAAAGATTCCCAAACTGTATCTATCTGGAAATACACACCAAGATTGTTACAGAGCGATTTCACTTTATTGCTTTGTGTCTGCCCCCACACACTGCACATTAAAATACTTAACACACACTTAGAATGTAAATCCATCTCACGCCAGAGGAGTTTTTTCCACAGCAACGCGTACTGCAGAGCACGCTTACGCCGGAATTATTTCCGAAAAAGTTAAGCACAAAACTCTTTCGGTTCGCGAAAAGTTAATTCTACTGAGGATTTACAATAATGCAGAGGGTGAGGTTATTTTCCTCTGCTCCCCACAACAGTATCTCACCGAATCTGGAGCTGTCTACCCCTGATAGAGTGTCTAACATCAGAAACAGCTGCCACTCCCTGGGAAGCTCACGGGGTAAGTGGAGAATAATGAGCAGCAAGCAGCAGCAGAACAAAAGAAAATCCATCTTATTTACCAACTGCTGCATGCTTGTTGCTGCATCGAGCTCATTCAAAGCCAACACCACACCCTTTAATTCAGAACAGACTATATTTAAGAAGCCTCTGCCTTCTTTTTTTATTTCCCTTAAATCAACTCACACATACCAATGGCTTGAAAAAAAAAATCATTAGGTTAACCAAGTCAGCATCCAATGATAGCCTCGGTATTTACAAAAGCACTGGAGCCACTATGAACTTTCTTATGCCCCAAAGTAACCAGAACAAGCCCAGGAGCACCAACTGAAAACAAGGTCTCAGTTCTATTAAATGCACTCCAGTGACTACCACAAATCTACGGATAAATAACGCATTCAACTTTCTGCTCCGAGCACCAGAAACAAGCACCATCAACTACAATTAAGGTTAACACTCAAAATATCAGAGCTTTTGAGTCATGCAAGCCTTCGCTACGTTCCCACACTCTCCAAAGACGTACGACATTCCTTGACTGTACAGCCCCCGAACCGTCCGAGGGGAACACGAAAGTTCTGCCAACGGCAGCGCTAACGTGCCGCTGGTCAGAGGTGGAATGACTCATTTCTGAGACTTCAATGGCTGCAAGAAGTGGTCCGCATCCTGTCGGCCTAGTAAGGTTTCAGCAAAAACAGATGCCAGCTTCCTCCAAGACGGGAAGCTTTCAGGAGCTGCCATCTCGCGCGCACTAAGAGCGGGACGGGGATTTACGGTTGGTTTCTGCTGCTCGAGTAAATAGGGTATGTGTCCACTCACTTCAAAAGCAGCTGAAATCAAAACAGATTTGGAAAAAGAAAGCAGGGCTTGAAAACTCGCCTTTGCATTTCTAAAGCAGTCGGAAACAAGCCCTTTCCAAAGGCAGCGCGCTAATTCTGGATCTTAACGACCTGAAACCAAACAATTAAACAAGTTTAGGGTGACCTGAGTGAAAACTCAGCTCAAATATGTATTTTTTTTTTAAGAAATAGCTATACAGACTGGTGTGGCACTCTTCCCTTCCCACAACAAACTGTCAAAACAAGATACTTAAACACTGTGCCAGGTTTTCGGTAGCTTGGGGACAGGAAAAAGAAAAAGAAAGGAGAAGAAAAAAAAATAATAATAAAAAGGAGGTTATGCTAATGTCTTTCCCAACGTGCTGGCAGAGAGTAGAGGACCTCTGGTTTGTCTGCCTATTCAGAGGCACAGCGAAAGGGGCCGGTTCTGTGATGATTTCTTTCTTGTTGGCCCCTCTCTGGATGCCTCCTCAGCCGCCGCCTCCAGCGTACAGCTGCAGAGGCACCGCCTGTGCCCTGAATCTCAATGAGGTGGCCCAGGCCTGCTGTCAGGCCCGCTCCCCGGCGGGGAGGTCAGCCCGCCGCCCGCCTGCGCCAGGCCAGCGCTCCACAGCCCGGCTCCTCCGCGCCTTTCAGGCCCTTAACGTGGGGGTCCCACGGTCGCAACGGGCTAACATGGGGCACGGCAAATCCGCTCCCCGCTTTATTCTCCCTGGGGCAGCTGGATGGTCGTGGGGTGCGCCGGCGGCCTGGGCGGCCGTGACTGACGTGACTGCCAACAGGTTAAGAAGAAATGCCTCCTCCTCTTCCAGCTCGGCTCTGGCTTTTCTAAACCTACTGCCGTTTCTCACGCTCACACAAAGCTGCAATAGAGGGCACCTGCTTCATTATCATATCTTGGGGGAATTTGGGGAGGGAGGGGAGGAAGAGGGGAGCTGGAGAGAAGGGGGATGGCTGAGCAGTCTGGCCTTCGAGCAACAAAGGAAGCCCCACAAGAACAGCTCCCGGTCACCTGGCACCCCACATCTGTAAACTCACTTCAGAACAACAAACAGCCTTGGCTTAGCGCTTCCCACAAAGTTCGACGGGCGCGCTCTGTAGAAAAATGAGCGTACTGGAAGCTACCTTGGTCCTCAGTTACACAAGGGAGGATGGGAAGCACCTAACGAACGCAGGGGATGGGTGCTCTGATCCACGACGCTGGGCCATAGGAGAGATCAGAAGTCAGGCTGTGGAGAAGGAAAAACAGACTCTTACCCAATATTTTCTCCAACGACCAAGCTCTCCAATTCCATCTCTGTCAAAGGGTTTGAGATCACCAGGCAACGCCGCCACTACAGAAGATGACACCTCTGTTTTTTATTCAACCGTATGGTTATGTAAAACTGAAACGTGCGGCTTATCTTTTCCTTTTATTTTTTTATTTTTTTTGCTGAATTTCAGTTTAGAAGGTCAAAAATGTTGCCATATTGCTTACAGCAATCAATTTAAGCAATACCAGATATTCCCAAAGGAAGGAAAGAGAATTAATCAGCATGTAAAAAACTCCTTACTCCTACCTTTGGCACAGCTTAGTCAGGCTAGTCCTAACCTACAGCTGTCTCCAGTGGGAGAAGATGTAAATGAAGTTTCATTAAAAACAGCAGTTTTAAGGATAGCTACATAAATTACAGGAAAGTATACCGCGATTTCTTAAGCTATGCTGAAAACAGAGTGAATTGAACCTCTGCTACCTTACGGTGGGAGCAAAAAGACTTAAAACTACCACGAGACGTCCACCAGAGTTAGAAAAATCTTTCCTGCAATGCGCTCGCGAGCAGCTACAGCATTTCCACAAAATAAAACATTCCTGAAACAGAAAGTGCTGCCACATATTCCCCTGCTTTTGACAGGTGCCCAGCTCTTTCCTGTTTTATAAATAAATTAAAAAAGACAGAAGAGGTGTCAGATTCACGGAGCTGAATTAAGCATGCTCGGAACAATTATTTCTCCCCATGTAATTTTTACCTTGACACTATGATGGAAAAGAGCACAAGCAGCTAACAAGGCACTTAAACTGATAAAGCCCTGCAACTTTTATGAGTATCTTCCCCTTGGATGAGGGAGTACCTACAACTATTCCTCGAGCTCCATCTGAAGTTAGTACAACCAGTATTTCTGCAAATCAGGCTCTTAAATACACTGCGTGTATTTATATAAAGGGTGTGACTTAATCCTCCAAAGATTTTATGATCTCTACTAAAAATACGGAGGGGGAAAAAACCAAAACCTAAACCAAAAAACACCAATCACACCACACCCTGGTGTATTTGAACAAGGAAGGGCTTTTCTAGACATCACGTAAAAGCTGATTTAACTATTTTACCTCTCAGCGTGAGCATCCCTAGCCATGAGTCTTGTGCTTATCTGAACACGTCTTACTTGAATACGAGATGCCCAGTTTTGTACTTCAGCAAATCCTGTCTAGGGACTGACAGCATAAGAGGGGACAAAGCAAAGAAACACACACAATGCAGAGCTCTTCCAGAGATTAAACAAAATAAGTCCAAACCCACAGTTCTAGTTTGTATTCCTAGGGCTGCCTCCGCATAGAGGATGTTGAGGAAAACCATCGTTAACTGAATAAAAATTGATTTTAGGTTCCCCACTCTGCCCCATTAAAAACAACAACAAAAAAAAGATTAGGGGAGCCAAAGACTCAAGGAGGAGCAATTTGATGATGAGTTTATTTGCTTTGCTAATCTTAAACCTGAAAACTACTCGGCAGAGGCTGCCCATTAAAATCCCCAAGCTGGTGAAGCTGAGAGGTGAGCTGGGAACTTGGGGGGGTTCACACATGGGCCAGCGAGAGCAGGGGAGGCAAAAGCAGAACGCAGCCTCGCAGAAAACAGCCGTGGCAAGGACTCACGAGTCCAGGGCTCGCTCTTCTGGGCTCCCATCACTGGATCATTGTGTCACTCACAAAGCGAATCAAAACCTCGGGGAATTGTAAAGAAATGGGGGGAAAGGAAAGGCAAAGGGACATTAGTGGAGATTTATGGAAACAGCAGCTTTTCTAAACCAGATGATGCGGACCAACTTCAGAGGCAGTTTGTGTTGTGAAAACGGGGAAAGAAATCCGGTCTTGTGAGGCCGGCACCGAATATGTGACAGATGCAAGTAAAATAGTAATGGTTTATTTACAGCAGCATTGACAGGTTCTTTTGGATTGCTGGTGATAAATTGAAAAGCTACAGGTACACTAAGGGTTGTATAACTGATATAATACCAACAACAACACACTATGAAACACAAACACTAACAACAACAACAACAACAACTTGCCCACAGTAAGCCCAGCTGCCTGGCAAACAAACAAGCCCATCAAACAGAAATACAGTGGAGCAAAACCAAGAAGGGAAGCATAGAGATGCACCTGAGGAGAAACGTAAAATACACTCAGGGAGTATGTACCTGAGGAGGAAATATATAGAATACACTCAGGGAATATGGACCTGAGGAGGGAATCTATCACTCAGCGTTAGCTGAGGTCAATAATCTTACCCACAAGGTGTCCTGAGTGGTGGGGATGGAGAGGGAGCGAATTCCTCAATCCATCCAGTCATCGGTGTGGTTCTGAGTTCATCCTGTCCCCCCAGGTAAGGGTTCCTGAGTCAGTCACCTTGGCCAGTGTTCCGACCAAGGGGGAAGGTTCTCATCACTCCATGGCTGGAGAAGTAACTCCCCATTTCTAGTATGAATCCTGGGTGTTTTATCCCCCGATGTACGTGACAGCAGGCAGGAGGGTGCCTGAGTGGCTTAGACCACCTGGGGGGTTTGTCTTTAGCAGTGTTTCCCCTTATCTTTAGTTATTCTTGGGTGATGTTCCCTTCTGCATGCTCTATCGTTTGCACATCTATGTGTTGTCACAGTCCCTTGGAGCTAGACAGAAATCCTCCAGCTTACCTTTGTTTTACTTTTAGGCAATTCAATAGCGGTTTGGTTGGGACTCAGGGCATATTATTTGTTGGGGATTTCAAGGCTCAGCTCAGGTTTCGGTTCTGTGAATGACGCAGCACTGCCCTGTTTAGTTTCGTGCTCACCAGACAACTCAGGGCTGAGCCATCTACACAGCTCCCCATGGGGCATCTCTGCAGAGACAGGGCCTCAAGGCGATGCAAGGCCGAGTTGGTTCCTGCAACCCCTCATGAGTCGCCTGGTGCACTGGACATCACCAAAACCTGTTTAAACTATGAGCCAGACCGATCCTTACAGTTTGAAACGTAAAAAAACCCCACCTCTATTTGTAAAACAAGCTGCAGAACACGGCCTTTTATAAATAAGCGAATCATGGAGGGTAAGAGATTAACACATCTTATCTTATTGTTATCCTTGAGTCTCTGGGTCTGAGTCCTCATTTTTAACATAAACACACAGAGCTGTTTTAGGCCACTTACAAGAATAGCTCTACCAGTAATTGTGTGACCATGCTGTGCATCAGGAAATTTCTTAGAAGTGCCAAGGGAAAAAAAAAAAAAAAAAATCAATGTAGAATTTTAAATATGTTTACACAAACAGTTACTGGGTAAATATTTCATAGAAAGACGCATAAAAGCCAAATTGAGCAAATATTTCATGGCAAAAAGCAGCAGCAACAGAAAAAAGGGTGTGCTGTTTAGATGGCTGGGCCTCATTTGGATTTCCCTTCTTCATTTCATCACCAGCAAGTCTGCAAAACCCTCGAGGAGCACATGGAGACCACGTTAGTTCTAATAAAAAGTTTCATTTCTCTTGAGCCGTTTAATGGCCATCAATGGAAAAATTACAAGCACTTCCCAGAAAGCAAGATCTAATATTTGTTATCATGGCAACCTCCTGGTTACGCCTCCAAATTTAGTATTCCACAGATAACTGTTACTGAGTCACTACCCCAGACTCCGCAGCGAAAGTCTCCTCCAGATAACAGGAGTGCCTGCCTCACTTCAGAGGCATTTTGCAAAGTAATTTCAGTGCACGCTGAGAATTTATTAAAGCGGCTTCGCCACTAGGTACCGTGAGAGCCGACAGCTACCGCAGCTCTGGTGCTAAGCGCAGCCGAATAACGCGGGCGTAAGAAACTTTGCCAAGGCTTTTTGTGCCTTGGACGGAGGTGGTGTCACCGTAAAGCGGGGCCTCAGCAGGGTCACGGGCTCAGAGAGACCTGCTTCTGTCACCTTAAACAGCACAAGTCATTTGTTTTTACAATGAACAGTAAAAATACGGAGTCCTGATAAGAATCAAACAGCAAAATTCCTACTGGGTTTCAGTGGTACCACAACGTAGCCCTGTCAAATCTAAATATGTATATGTACTACTAAAACCACACACATAATCATGACTGCTGCTTTCTGAACCCCAAAGTTATCTGTTACAGTAAGCTCATCGTACCTCTCCATAACTCCAGGAGAGACACAAGCCAGTCAGTCTCACAAAAGTCTGTTTCTTATACAAGCAGGAATTAAATAAAGACCCACCCGAATCAAGACCCACCTACCTTGACGTTATCACTGTAAGTTCATTTCCATGTTGCAACAGCACCTTGGTACGTTAAAGGCCCTTTCCATTTTTAAAAAAGCATCAGAAATGAACAGGATACGCCACACAGAAGCAAGAAGCAGATGGTCACAGGAAGATGGGAGCGAGAATTACACCTTCCAGCCTGCAATGCCCTCTCCCGTTGTTTGGGGAAGAGGTGGCAAAAATTCCCATCTCCTCTTTTCAAACTGCTCCTATTCCCTGGGAAAAAACAACCACCACCCCCTACCAGCCCTGAACTCACACCAGTTTCCACGGGCATCCAACCTGGTACCTCCTCACTGGCTTTGCAGAGCTCAGGGACTGCTGGATCAACCCCACCTTTCCTCCACACCTCATTTCCCAAGCAGAGGGCACCACGCGACCTCCTCGCCATGCACAACCCCTCTACCACCCGAATCCCAAAAGCTCCATCCCATAACTGAGCACAGTGCACTCTCTGTAGTCCATCTTCCCACTCGTAGCAGCGTGGCCCCAAAGAACAGAAGCAAACCAAACACCAAAAGCAATCCCTGGCCTAGCTGGGTCACAGCCACCCTTCAGGCCTGGAGAACTTGCAACCACCACAGCAGCTGCCCAGGAGAGCTAAATTGCCACATTTTATGTGTGAGAACACCAGAAAGCCGTTAATAAAGCTTTAAACTCATATGAGGGGCTTTTTTTTTTGCTTTGTCTTGTTTATAAATTTAAAAAAATAAAAGAGAGGAAAAATCCTACAGGTCACCCAGGGTGATGTTCCTGAAGAAGGTCATCTGGGGCCACATCCGTGCCTCAGGGACTTCTGCAAAGGAAGGTACAGGCACAGGTACAGAAAACCCTGCCCGCAGACCCTGCTTTGTCGGTCCATATGTAGCACACGCTCCATCTACAGCGTTTTCTTCCACCGGTCCCTGATCCGACGCTGTCAGCTCAGGTGGCAGCTGCTGGGGCCTCCTCTGCTGCCCCAGGGATCAAGCCAAGAAAGGCCACCCTAAAAACCCTGCTGCTGCTGCCAGCAAGGTGGGAGGAAGCAGGAGGGGAAAGGAGGGCGATGGAGGCACCTTGCGGAGGGGGAGGAGTGTGGCAGAGATGAGCCGAGGTGTGGCTACCGCAGTTCTGGCTGGAGGCTGCTGCATCGGAGGGATGGATGTGACAAAGGGACAAGCGGGGGTGTCCGCCGGGCAGGGGGTGGCACTGAGAGCACAGGCAGGGCAGGGAGAGGTGGCTATGAAGCCTAGATTGTTCTCAATTTAATGCTTTATTGCTTTTATTTCCTCCTGCATCCTGTGAGAAAACCATTTTAAGATCAGGATTACAGCTTCGGTATCAAGCCAAGGTTTTAAAAAACCCAGGTTTCCTAAAAGCAGTCACCGCTCACTTGCAGTGGCTCATCTGCAATTTTCATTTCTCCGCAGCACACTCAATGAACCTTTGTGGTGGGCAGACCTGCTTGCAAATTACCATTTTAAATGAAGCCACGCTTGGGTACAGAAATTGGAAGGTACAGGTAACATCCTCTCCTTTACAAAAAAGGGAAAAAAAAGAGAGAAAACAAAGGCTATACATGAAAATTGCTATCCTGATACTAAATCAGGTGATAAAATTGCCGTTCAACTACAAAATTAACTAAGAACAAGTCCACTACCGGGTCACTGTCATTGGTTTGAAACTACAGGGTTCTTTCACATACTCTTCCCTTCACCAGAGAATCCACATTTCCAACTTCAATCATCTTCCCTCTTCCAAAAGAAATGGGGCCCGTTTTAAGCAACGAAGACGTTTCGTTACTTAATCACAAGGGCAATACGAGATTAAAATGGATTAGAAAAATTAATCAAAACTAAATGTCTCTGTTATGATACATTTTCCCAGTGAATCTTAAATCAAAAGGTTCTCAACTTCAGGCATAAAATATGACTGAAACTGCTGCTGCTTTGCAGATCTATTGCTTTCCAGTGCCCCTCCTTAAAAAAAGGCAGTTCAAATGGCCATTTCCATCAAGAATTATCTCCGATATTGACAGGAGTTCTATGAAAAATTCTTGATGGTCCATAAGGACTCATGTACCCATCCCAAAGGTAACGTCTACAGTAATTTATCATCCAAAAATCAGTGCTGTGCAGATTGGGGCTCCCATTCCACGCTGCAGCTGCAATTTCCACAAAAGGGTGAGCAAAGGAGGTTGCAGTTAAATACCTTCGTTTGCAGTCCTCAGTTCTTTGCACCTCACTCATGACAGCACACGGGATGGAGAGAAAGGCAGTCACCTCACTCTACGTATTTTGTATTTCATCAGGTACGCTTCTCTGTTTCTATCTTTCAAAAGGAAGTTATAAACACTGAGCTGCAAAAAGGCAGATGATAAAACAGCAAAATCCCAGAACGTCAGGGATTGGAAGGG
>NW_010159924.1:0-744 GCF_000695765.1 Mesitornis unicolor
CAACTGAGCGATTCTGTGATTCTGTGAAAATTGAACCTTTGTATGTTCGCCTCAGCCTGTTCTGCTCTCCCCAGCTTTAAAACAGTTTCTTCTTCCCTTTGGAATGGATTTTGAGCCAGAAATATATGGAATTATTTGGGTTTGGGTGCAAATATACTGCACTGAGAAAACATGGCCAGGTCTTACAGAACCAATGTGCTGATGAACAGCCTTTCCAAGACCATTGACTACCATGAGAGCTGACTGGTTTCACTGAATTTCCTTCCTGATTGAGGAAAATAATCTCATTAGAGCAACCCCTGCAATGCTGATGGGGTCTAAGCAATGGATAGAGCTGGCCAAAGAAGCTGGTAGGAGCAGTTCTAGCATGAGACAAGGTGGGGGAATGTGATCCAGTAGCTCTCCAGGGAATAACATTATTCTGAACTACTCTGTGCATGAAACAGTAGAGGGAACAGGCTTTGCCTTGCTGAAGGAAGCATGTGGGCCTGCAGGAATCATTTGAAAGGGATGGACTTTAAAAAGTACCCTGCAGCTGAGCTGAGGAAGAAGGCCAATGATGGGTTGTCCATCTTCTTTAAGCTCTTAGCTGTCTGTTAAAACATCTTTCACATCTTAGTTCTCAAAACCTTCCTGTGCAAACACTAAATCTCTTTGTCACTGCCCTAACTTGAACCACCACACACAGCCTATTTTCTGCCGTTCAGGTGGACTGCCCACAGGAGAGGCTGGAGCCATTCCTGC
>NW_010159924.1:775-3421 GCF_000695765.1 Mesitornis unicolor
TTGTTCTCACCTGGAGCTGTCATCATTGCTGCACTGCTCTGCGGGCAAAGCCCATCCTGGGTACCGTCACTGAATGTTACATAGCTGATTGGTGTGGCAAAGTGATGGATTTTAGGATGCATATCTTTGTGTCCTGTCACACAGGGCCCTGTGTCCTGGGCTTGCTGCCTAGTTGAACCTCAGAAGCATAAAGCAGAAATATGTTTTCTTCTTTGAGGCCTTGTGGGTTCCACGTGCCAACCACTGATAGTAAAAATTGGGTAACTTTAGGCACTGAGAATGAGTAATTGGAAATTCTTATTCTTTGCAATGTACTGTGAACACTAAACAGCCATTCAGGAGTAGCTGGCTGCAGCCAGAAATGATGAAGACAAGCATGACAATGATCAGAAATGCATTTGTGGACAGAAGCCCAGTTACCAGATGAACTCCCTCTGTAACTAATGGTCTTGCAGTCCTGTAGCTTCAGTGAATTTTAAAATATGCGTTTTCAGGGCATCCTTAAAATAACAGCCTCTGGCAAGAAAAATCCTCATTTACTGCAATACCCAGTGCACGGCATATGACAGCCTCAGCAACCCAGAGGTCTCCCTGCTTGAAGTGTAGCAGGAGTACCTTTCTGCATTATGTGCCCATCAACATGGCCTGACCGATGCCGTCAAGACCCATATGCTTGTCCTACCAGAAAATGTGAAGATATGTGATAAAAATGGTCAGAGTTCAAAAGTGCATGAAAAATGTAAGTTTTGCCTTTTTGAGTAATTCTGTACTTAAATTCTTGTACCCTGTCCCTTGCATACAAGCCTGCTCCTGTGAACGGGATACTGTGCTTTTGACCAGTGCTCATGAAGAGGAAGTTTGGTAGATGTGCTCTGTGCTGGCTTCTGTTTCCAGCATCACTGAGACATGGAGGCTGGGTGGTGCAGGGGTGTGTGGATAAGGGCAAGAAAGACCATGAAGAATGTCTACAAAAGGCCATTCATACTGGCAAATACAGAGAGAATCCTTTCTCCTTTTGCCCTTTATGCTCTGCAAAATACCCTGGTAGTTTTTGGGCTTTACTTCATATGAGCCCTGGACAGTGAATTGGTCCCACAGTCATGCTGGAAATACCATGCTATCTGTCTTTCCTCTCCTTCTCCCCATCCCACCTATAGTTTGGGGTTTTTTTTGTGGTCTTTTTTACCTTTTTGGCATGGAAGTTTTATCATATTTGGGTTATAGAGTTCTAGGACCACGAAAAGCAGAAGAAAACTTCAGAAATGTGATTGGAGGCTCAGAATTCAAAATCTTAAGCTTGGCCAAGGGAGAAAGTCTGGGCAATCAGTGAGTGCCAGTGATCTGCTATTCTGAATTTGAGAGCTATCTTAGTGGAACAGACTCTTCTTTATAGCAGGTAAAAGGTACCACCTCAGAAACACTCCACACTGACAGGCATGAGCTCTGTGCAGATTGGTAAAATCTGCCCATGATTTCCCTGGTGTTTTTCTTGAGTGCAAGCATTTGTTCTGCTTTTGCTTTAATTAGTCCCTCATAGTGCCATTTTGGCAGACCAAATTAGGTGTCAGTAATAATGTACTTTGTAAATGCAATCATTTTGTCTGTACAGAAATTTTCCATGATCAGGCTGATTGTTTTCCATATCTATGTACTGCACATAATTATATAATAATTTTCTAGAAATAAACACGAAATAATGGGTGGATCTTAAACTGTGCCATTTCTGAGTTGTTACTCGTGGGGTGTGACTGGCCACCTAGTCCACAGGACAGTGTCTGATTCTCAGTCAAATGATATAAATGTTTAATATGAGGATAAGGAATAACAATACAGTCTATTTAGAGCAAATCTGTTTATTTAGCAGAGCTGATGATAAAGTGCAAGCACTGAGATTTTTTGCAAACATTTTCCTACCTGCTGGGTTTCGTAAGCTATGATTTTCACCATGATACCTGAATCCTCTGTACTGTCCATATAAGGGGCAAATTCAGTTCAAGCCAATTCCTTTCATCTGACTGTGTGAGCATAGGTTGAGATATTGGCATGGTTCAGTTTAAAGCCATCACATGAATCAGAGGTTTAGGGCTTGAGCATGAGTTCAAGTTGCAAGGTAGCACAGTGGGTGTTGAGTGAGATTTTAAGATCAAAATGGACCTTTAAGATCTTTGTAATACCTTGAGTCCAGCAGATCATATCTTCATCAAAGCAGAGCTTCTAGATCTGCTCCTGCCTTAACCAGAACACACCAAGAGACAGAGAGTGCACCAGTTCCCTCTGCTGATTGTTCTTACCCCGTGTCACACTTACTGTTGAATAATTGTGTATATTTTACTGATGAGACAATGGGGAATCACTAGAAAACAGAAAAATATCTGATCCATATTTGTAGCTTGTAAGAAGCACCCCCGTTCCTTTTTACGGAGGAAAATATGTTTCCTACTTCAGTAGATGTTTTGTAGAAAGATGAGGAAAATATGCCTGTTCCTGATCAAAGACCTCTTTCAGGTTAGATTTCCTGGTAGCTGTCAATGCAAAAGGTGGAAGCAATGTGCTGTGACTTCTCTGTGCCGTTGCAGTGAGAGGTGCAATGTAAGAAGAAGGAGAGGACCGTGTGCTTTTCATCGAGTTTCATAGGAAAGCATTCTC
>NW_010159924.1:3452-20871 GCF_000695765.1 Mesitornis unicolor
CCCCTTTGTATTCGATATACTTTGAAATTAGAAATTCACCTACAGAAGTTAAAAAATTCTGGGTAAATAGCAACTCAAACCACTAGGTTTTATCTGTTTTCATTTTCTTTTTAATCCTTGTATAAAGCAGAGCTATGTATTTTCCTGTGTTCATGATTGGTTTTTTTTTCTTTAAAACCAAATTCAATACTACAGGGAAATAAGACAAGAGCTACATTTTCTTCTCATGTTTTTCAATGTCTTATTCTAAAATTTGCTGCTTATGCGACCGTTTGAAAGTATTCCATATGAATGGGAACTCTGTAGAAATAACGGACTTAAATTTGTCTAGTGGGCTGTTGCCTGAAGAGAGAGAAAGTCTTATTGTGGCTTCTCAGTGGTGGCTGCATTCTCAATAATGAAACATGAAGAACAATTTTTTTACCTTGCATTTATACTAACATTAACAGTAGAAAAATGAGAAACTTAAGAAAACTTCCCAAATAAGACTTCTAACCATTCTTCAAGCCTCCCAGGCATCAAAGAGCTTTGCAGATGAATTCCATTATTATATGAATGAGAGGACTTTAGATACAGAGAGAGTCTATGGTTTGTGGCAGATCCTATTGGTATTGAGCATCCCTTAGCCCTGTGTGACTTCCTATGCTTTTCAAAGGGCGTAGTTTGAGAGGTGTTTTGGCTTCAGCATTTATGATGGAATCTGTAACAAAACTCAGCATGGGAACTGCAAGAAGGTATTTAAGTAGTTTGAGTGAGAGTCAGAAACTGGTTTAAAAAGCATTTCCTGAAGGTACAATCACTTCTGGCACTAGAGTAGAAACACTTATGCATATTTCTGCACCCTGGGGCAGTTTTCAAGAATGTAGCTAACGTTAAATGTGAACTAAAAGGGCTTTAATTTTTCTGTTTGATGGGGAGCACTCATTATGCAAATAAGATAGCCTTTGGGCAGCTGTCTATTTTCAAAAGTTTTTTTTCTTTTTTGGAAGGATGCTAGTTTAACATGGAAATTTCCACACTGAAGTTACCTATTTAGACACAGCTTTTTAGTGAGCCTGGAAAACGTGAAGTGGAACACAATCAGATACAAGCATGATTGGTAAAACTCCATCCTGGCATGAGAGAAGCATTTTTCCAGTTCAGCACTGTCAGTGTTGTAACTCCTTCTACACAGGGAAACTGCAGCAACCTCCACTTGTCCTTGACCTCATGGCACCAGTAAAAAGCCCTTGGTTATCTCCACAGCTGGCCTCTGGTGGCCCGATAAATCCCATCATTCTTCTTGACCTGCCTCCTAACTCTTGGTTTCTGGGACAGGAATAGTTTGGGTGAGAACATCCTCAGTGTTATGTGGGTAGCTGATCTCTGTACTCTGCCTTACAGTCCTCTCGCTGCCCTCCTGTCATTTGATGTTTTAGAAGAGACCTCAGTCCGGTCTTCCTGGTCATCATTTCCTGTGTGGCAGTGCCATGGGAGCAGTGGGAGACTTGACCATATGAGAGGTAAGTGGATATTTTGGGCTATGCTGTTCTACAGTTTTCCCACCTGGTGGATCCCACAGCTTTCCTGAATGTGGGCATGCAACCAGGCAGGCTTTGTCTGTGTGATTACATTAGGCCAAAGCACAGTGTTTGGTATCAAGGTTTTTTTCTTCTGCTGATACTTTTCTTCTTTCAGCACAGCAATCTCAAAAATCTTTTGTAGGATCAGGGGTTTTGACCTCCATCAGCACCTTGAAGTCTAGAGGCCTTTAAGAACCAAGCTTTAACCTCTGGGGAAAAGACAGACCATAAGGAGCATGAAAAATTGAAATCCAAGAAAAAACTTTTAGTAACTTATTTTAACTTCTTCCCCATTGACTTCTCTGTCTTGGAACATGTAGGCAAGAACCTGGACATGCAGCTGCAGGAGCTCAGTGAGGGTCTGGAGCAACTCCTCTCTGGGAGCAGTGGAGGACAAGAAACAGCCTCCCTTTTATGGTGTTTCGCATTTAGATGAAATCATACACTATCTGACTTGGTACCTGTGATACGCTCAGATATTTCCTCCCCACTCTTTTCCTTAACAGTAGCCCTTATTTCTCCTTCTGGGCCGGTGGTAAAACATCTGCTTCCCAACATCCAAAAGGGGTTTGCTGTGCATTGTTAAGGAGAGCTTTCCGTGCTGAGTTAGGCTTGTGTAATTGAGTAACAGTTTATGAAATGCTTTGGACTCATCTGGAGGGAAGATCCTACTGAAATGGAGCTTATTATTGTAACAATGCAATCCAACCCGGGTGAGCAAGGGCTAGGGGACCAAACCTCGTCGATAAGGAAGATGCATGACAGAAGATGGGCAGCTTGCTGAGGGGAAAGCAGGTGGCTCTTGTAGGTTGAGTGGAAGCTCTGCTCTCCTGGGGAGGGAAGCAACAGCAGCTAAAGTGCTGAGACTGACAGGAAAAGTTAGTGAAAGTGCTTTCCTATGTTGTTGGGCACAGCTGCAGCACAGTGCTCTGCTGTGCTTGAAGAATTAGTGGTGCTGAACTTGCAGCTGGAGGTGGAGAGCTGCAGAGCCGGGCAGGAAAAGTTGCACAAGGCAAACTTCACTTTTCATCCATCTCTGTAAAATGATCGGGATGCGTAGTATCAGGACTTCAGGCTTTCAGAAGTTTGGGATGAAATTAAGCATTTAATTTTAAATGCTGAGCAGCCCAGCACACAGACATGTCTTGGTCTCTTTCCTTCCCAAGCACACTGCTTGTCACATGCTGCTGGCGGTTGTCTCTAAGGGTGGTCAAAGCTATTAACTCCCACTTGCCTCTCTTTAATTGCTGTGCAGAGGAACACCAGGGCAGTGTCCTCAGAAGTGTGCCAGGCAGCTCCCAGGGTAATGATCCATAACATTCATTTAACCATTACGGCTGCTTTCTGCTTGGGGTGAGCACTACTCTGCTGTGCCACTTTCTGCTTGAGGTTCCCGGTCTCTCCTTTCTTCTAGTGCCAGGAACAACCCGAGTACAGTGGTCAGAGTGTGTTGCCAAACATAGTTTGGAAGGAAGATGTGCTATTACCTTATCAGCTAATCATTTCCCACAGGCATTTTATTCATCTGCTGCAGTGGACAAAGTAAGCTATGGGGAAGGATGCAGAGGCAGTTGTGGCTGTCTGAACCAAAGCAGTCTGCTTCATACAGTGGATGTTTTCTTCTCTCTGGCATCTGGATTATGTTTGGTACAGTTGTAAGGCCATAGGACCCTTTGAAACCCAGCATTTTATTTTTCTAACACTTGGAAAAAATAGACCCTGAAGGAAGGACAACAAGCAAACTAAATCAAAACATATTTTCCCAAAATACACATAAACTTCCCCTTCCAGTAAGAAAATACTCCAAGGACTTTGGATCTCAGCACTAAGTCCAAGCCTTTGGAAACAGCCTGCATAAGACAAACAAGAGAAGAAGTAAACCCTGCTGTCCTGCCAAGGTCAGCAATGTGCTTCTGGTGCCTTCGTTTTTGGGGTCACCAGGAGGAACAATGCTCCTCTGACATTTCTAGACCATGCCAGGAGGAGGAGGAGAGCAAGGTCTCTTGCTCTTGATCTTGCTTGGGTGGACTGAGTGCTACCCAGACCACTGCCTCTACAGCTGAACAGGTCCAAATCCTACACAAGCTGGGTCTTCTCTGTTTTTTTCTAAACAAGGGTTGGGCGGGGAGTTGTTTTCTGAGCTGGTGTTCACTGTTACACTGACTCAAAAACAAAGCTGTGCTTTCCCTTTTCCAAAGCATGCTGTAGGCCTCCTTCACTCTCCCTGCTAAATTTAATTTAAGGGAATATCAGTGACTTTAGGGAATTTCCTGATGTCATCACTGAATCTGACACTAATGCTGCCAGTTTTCACATGAAAGAGACAAGTACTGACCTAAGGTGCCATATAAAGAATGGATACAGCTGTTATAGTTGGTATTTTCTCTTACTTTCTTTTCAAAAATTAGTTGACACAGCACTAACGTTTGTGGCCAGACATCACACAAACATGCCCTGAGTTTCACTGTGCAGCCACAGTCTGCCCAGGGGAGCTACCTTCTGTCTGAATGCAAAAAAGACCTGAAATAGCACTCATAGACATAAAGACTCCATTTGAAAAAGCAGAAGAGATGTCCAAGAACTGCTTTTATGATTTTGATTTTGAAAAGGCCTTGGTGCTTGATTAAAGGCCCAGCATCTGGCATTTGAAAAGCCACAGAAGGGTTCTGACCTATCCACAAAATACAGTGAAAAAGAAGAAGAAAGGATACCAGGGAGCAATCTCCCTTTTCTTTTACGCCAAGAAAACATTCTGGTGCAATGGCTTCTACAAGGTTATTGGAAAAGGTTCTCTGAGGAGGTGAAGTGGATGGCAGTACCACAGGAGGAGACATAGACCTTGTGTTCCATTCCTGGGACTTTACAGAATGCAAGAACAATTGCACAGAGATACTCAGTGGCATTCAGCATCAGTTTTCATCACTTCTTGGAGAGTCACAGACATACCTGGTGTACACGGGGTCACATTTCTCTCTGGTGGATGAAATAAGCCTATGACAGCTGGACAGGAATGGCACATATTCAGTTTTCCAAGTAGCAACACTCATGGTGTTGAGACCTTATGTAGCACTTTGTGCATGATGGCAATATGTGGGTCTTATATCACCCCCTGTACAACAATGCCAGTGTTGTGGGCAAAAACTATGGGCAGTTATCTCAGCTGAAAACCAGAGCCATGCTGCACAGTGGGATGAAGACAGGAAAGTTCATTTCACAGACTCCGCTGCTCTTCCAAGTGTCCTCACACAGCATTTTGAGGTTACTGATCTGGCAAATTCTCCTTCCTTGGGTTTTTCTCACTGTCTCCACAGCCATAGATGTGGAAAGGCTGTAACTGCTACAGGATGGGCCCATAAACTGTAGAGCAGATATCACTCAGGCAGCTGGGATGAGTTGCTTATATGCTAGGAAGGTTTCTATTGTTTGCCAGGAAATGTCAATTGGTGTTTTCTTGGTTAAACTAAAAATTCAAGAGAAAATTCAGCAACGAAAGTAAAATACTATTATGAGTAATTTGGACATCAGCTATAATAAAATGTACTACTTTTAAAATGAAAAATCAGCTTCTTTAATCTGTTTGCTATCAATCTCAATTTCCCAAGTTTTCACAACTGCAGATCTGGAAAAAAAAAATCAACCCAAAACCCCACCTTTGCTTTTAATACATTGGAAAACCCAGAGAAAGTATTTAAGATGAAAATCTAAAATAATTTCCCTGAAATTACTTCAGATTTATAGCTGAGTTCACAGTCCTAACTCTATTTGTATTTCCTTTTAAGGTGTATTTGCTGTATGCCATTCCAAGAAATTTTTTAAAAGATGTAACTCTTTTAATCTCTTTTTTTCCTGCTTCCAGGCAGAATTTAGTAATTATGCTAAATTGCTGGCAGTTTGGATAAGTTAGGTATGAATTCAAATTGTTATTAGCTTTCAAAATCCAGCTGATATTTGTGTAAACAACATAATTTAAATATAATATTCTCAAATGTCTTTGTTATTCATAAGTTGAGCAATTAGTAGATGGGCCAAAACTAAGGTAAAGTGTAATAACTTCACTGAAGTCAATTGAATTTGGGCTAATTTGCTTTAGATATGATCTAGCTTATTTTTCCCTTTAGCACTATATTGTCCTGCTTTCTCTTCCATGACAATTCTTATGCTGGCCTCCAAATTTCTTTGCAAAAAAAAAAGGGATTTTGTCTGCACCCTCTTTGGTCGTAATTTCTACAGTAATTGTCACTAGTGTCAGGATGAACTCATGGTCTTTCTCATTATTAAAAAAGCCATGAAAGCTGTATCTCCATCTCTTCTCCATCTTCCTCTCCTCTCTTCTCCTCTCCTCTCCTTTTCTTTTTTTCCCTTTTTAAAAGGGATTTAAATACAAGCTATCACAAATCAAATACTGGGCAAATATTAAACAACACAGAGCAGAAAAATGCCGCAACCTGGGTTGCAGTTTAGGAGTTAAAAAAATGCATTAATGCTTTGTGTAAAAGATTAAATACTTGATTCTGTTTTCATGGTGTCAGTGGGAGTTCTGCCACCATTCAACAAGGGAGGGATCAGACGCTTAAGATATTTAATGAAATGACTCAGCCAAGGATTTTAACTTTCAATACTCAAAAGTATACAACATCTGTGGCCAAAACAAACTCAAAACAAAATACCTGTCTCTAGTGACTAAGTCATGTGTAAGATCCTGCTTTCAAACCAGGGCTGTCTTGTAAATGATTGAGCAGGTTCAGTAGAGAGGGCACAGAATGACATTTTCCCCAGGAATATTTGACAAAATGTTCAAATTTTGCTACACAGAATAGGCTCATCTGCGAAGTACTGATAACACAGGAAAGGGACGTGCAAGGCCAAGAGACTTAACGTGGATCTCAAGTCATGTCCTAGAGACCCTGGCTCCACCTGCAGAGGAAATCCTATGTGCCCCTGGACTGCGTCTCTTCTATGTTGGCAGGAATATTTTTTTTCTGAATTATTTTTTTAATAAATAATTTTCCTGATGTGATGCTCTATGCATTGACCAAAAAGCTGTTCTGACTCAACAGAAAGGGAGGCACAAGTAAGAAAAGCTTGTGCTGACCCCTCTGGCTGGCTGTGTTTGCCGAGACTTCAAGCCGGTTGTTGTGTAAACCACAAGACCTGTGTGGTTTACTTCCAAAGGGACGATGAGAGATTGCAAGAAAAGAAAAAGTTAGCTCACATATTCACACATGCTAGCTCAGCAGCCTAGTGCATTTTACCTACAGCAAACTTTCAAAGTGAGAGTTTGAAAGCCCTTTCTTTAAATGCTTGGACCTTGGCTGCTGCAGTGAGCAGAGGTGCCCTGATCTCTGGTTTGTGGTGCAACTTCCATGACAGTACTCTTGTATTATTGGTCTTACCACTGCTCATAATCTGTCCCTTACTCCTTCATGGCCCACAAAGACCATAGGATGAAATCTCTGTAACCCATAAATCCAGAGCAGAAAACTCTTTGTGGAACAATCAAAAAGTTGTGAACCAGTCTTTTGTAGCTGTTTTCTGGCTGGCAACTTGGACAGCCACTTTTGAGTGTATTGTTCCTGAAACAATCAGAACGTGAAAACAATGAAAAAACAATAGACAGTTTTCTCCAGGAACTGTATCTGTCTCATATCTCCCTCCCATCCTGCGCTCTGCTTCTCCACCAATTACATGATGCAAGCACTTGCTTAAAGTAATCTCTCTTTGTTTTGTGAAAGGTTGCAAAATCAGTGGCTGATCTATACCTCCCTTTCTGTCTGTGGATTCCAGCTGACTGAGATCTCTTGGTCCTACAAAGAGACAAGAGAGGGTTAAGACTGCACCAGCCTCACCTGTCCCTTCCTGTTGGTTTTCCTCCTCCAAACCAGGTAAAGTCAGATCTGTCTGGGAGGTGACTCTTTGTAAGGTAATGTCTGCTATGTGCTGTGACAGCTGGTGCTCCTGCATTTCCTCAAGGTGTTTGCATGCTGTAGTGCCATTGCTAAAAGGAAGAATGTGTTTGCAGAGAAACCTTGGCACACAGTTTGAGATCTCAGATTTCCTTCTCCCCGAACTCCACACCTCTCCTGAAAAACTGAACAGGAAGGGGAGCAGCTGCATTGTATTGGAGGAGGAACATTGCAGGACTTTTTTATGTTGTCTTTAACAAGTGCCATTTATCTCAAAAGTGCTGGTTGTGTATTAATATTCCATGTGCATACTCTGTTGGAGGTTACCTTGGTCCATGGCATGCCAGCCATAACTGTAAGAGTCTACAGCATGCTACCTAGTGTCTGGGTTGCCTTGTCTCAGTAGGTTTAGGTGTATGCCAGCTTTTTTCCCAAATTGACATGCCCAAGGGTCAAATGCGCATCAGAGCTGAAGCAGTGTGCAGGAAGGACCAAGACCACAGGTCCTGGCAGGCAGTATAAGCCATTAGTTTGGCTTAGCTTTACCAGGGTCCTACACCCTTAGGTTAGTCTGCAGCGAAGGAGGTTACCACTAGGAAAATCCCCAGTGCCTAGGGGATGGATCAGAGTTGCTAATAGACCTTTTGTAACTATCTGTACTTATATTCTGTATCTGTTGGTGCTAAAAGTTCAGCTGTCACAATATTTGTCACAATTGTCACACATAAGAAAACATGTAATAAACACTTCTAGCAGTGCAAAAAAAACAACAGTAGCCCATTGGTTATAAGTAGAAAATGGGGAATTTTCTTTAAGTGAAAGCAGTAACTTAAATGGAAATATAGTTGTTGCGTAGACTACTACACACACTGAAAGACATCTTCTGCTTCTCCTTAGTTTATGAAAGACTAACTGATTTCTGTGGGAAGAAGCTGTCAGATTTTGTATAGTACAGCAGAAAATACTGCATGGATGTTATTAATGAAGCTAAAGAGACAGAAAGTAGAGAACTGATCTCACTCAGAAAAAAGGATCCTAGGATTTTAATGTGTGTGGATAAAAGCAGACGAGATATCATTTCAGTCAAAAACATAACTTTCCTATGAGGTTGAGAAGTACTGGTTACAGTTTTGTTTCTCATTAAGTACAAATACTGTTTTTCATTTCTTCTTTAATTTCCTTCTTGAGTTGGAAGCAAAACTGCTTTGTGGCCAAACCAGATTCACAGCAGGCCGACAAAGCAACATTGTGGCCTTGTTAAGCATACTGTGAGGGAGAACTGCCAAATATTCTGAGCGATCAAAGCTGTGTAGGACATGGGCTGCCCAAGTGCTGTGTCATGTAAATTCAATTCCAGTGCAGTTGTGTAGCAGTATGACTGGGTTGTGAAAGGTACTGAATGCTCTCTCTGAGTGCCTTCAGCAGCTTCTGAGCTCAACGTCTGCAAGGACCAGACCATTAGAGAATATTGCCTGATATGTGCTTTTGGAAGGAGGTGAGCAGTGTTGTTCTGGTTACTTGTGGAGAAAGGTCTGCCCAGATGACAGAAGGACCCAGCACAAGTGGAAAATGTGTTGTCTATCTGTCTTTGCTGGGAAATCAAGAATGGAAAAGCTCCTAGGGTTCACCCAGACCTGGGGTGATTAGGCCATCATGGCTGGTGGCACATTGTTAATTGATGTAAATATATGAAGCTCATAACACTGCTAACCTTGTTCTTTGGACAGTGCATTTCATTTTCACATTTGCCAGTTGGGTATGTTTCTTGAAAATTACAGTTGCTTGGAGATAAAAACATAATAAAATACAGTAAAAGCTGGTAAAATTGACAACAGTATAATGGGGTTTTGAGAAAGAGAATGCAAAGAATTTCAAATAACTGGCTTTTGCAAATCTGAGTCTTTTACTTCTCTGAAGCTGCCAGCAGCTTAGCACAGAGAGAGTGACTACAGGAACAGAACTTAGGCAGTAAAGCTGTCATGGCAAGGACTTTGGATAGGTGGAAATGATTCTTGTTTAACCCAAGGTTGGTGACAAATACAGAATCTAAAAGAAAAGTACAAACCCTAAAGAACAAAGAACAAAGCATGAGCTTGAATACTTGTTAAACATGGATCTACATCTCAAAATGTACCAAAGGAGGGATAGTTTGAGAGATGTTGGAGAGCTCTTTTAGTTAATTTAAGATATTCCCCTTGTTTCTGACTTCAAGGTAAATGATTTCTAAAAGTCCAGTGCATTTATGTGGCTCACTTCAGGGTACCAGTGTTTTATTTGTATTTGCTCTGCTTGTTGAACAACCCAAAGTAGTGTGAGAATGGCAATGAATGTAGGAACTTCAATGGCATCGGGACTTGGTAAACTCTACACTCAAGAGACCTGAAGGGGAATAGATGTCTGCTTCATGAGAAGCTCTGAAATGTTGACATCTTTTTATCTTGAATCACTGCAGACTAATATTTAAAAATTTCAGTAAAACCAGCATTTTAGAAAATCTAGTACTTTGGATCTTAGATTTTCCAATGTTATCTCTAAATTTACATTTTGCATCACTTGGTTTATTATTGTACAAGATGTCCCATGCTCCATTTCCATTTTTGATGCTCACTTTTACTGAAATCAATGTGTTTTCATTAAAGAAATTTAATATGGCACATTTTCTGACAGAAAGATATGTTTCCTTAGAAAATCTTTAATTAGCTTTAGACTTCAGCATACAAATGTGATTAATCTAGAAACCAATTCAAAAGATGGTTCTCTGTAGTGCCAGCAAGGCTAATAAGTGACGTGTGTGTTGCAATTGCAAACAGGTGAATTAATTAAACTGGAAAATAATAAGGGCAATTGCTTGTACAAAGTTGAAATCCATTGATTTTCCACTATATGTTCCCTCTTACAGGGTCCAGAACACTTTGTGTTCAGAGAATCCAGTCCATGGGCATTACATATATAAACTCTCAGAAGGAAAGGATTTCTTTTCACATTGTTGCCTTTTGGCTCAGCAATATGCCTCTGTCAGGTGTGGTGTGGTAAACAGGACAATTGGAAGTGTTCTGAGATGTGGCTTTAAAAAATGTCATGAAGTTCTTTTCATTTGCCTTGGCCTGACAAGCACAGGCATCTGAAACCCAGAATTTCAGATCAACCTTCGAGAACCATAAGCTGCTTGACCCAGAATTGGCTTTGACATGAAAAAACTGCTTGAAGAAAGCCTAAATGTTATATCAGATTTAATGCTAGTTGGGTGCACAGCTTCTTAGCTGCATCTGCCGACAGAGATGGACTCTAATGAAGTCTGTATTGCTGTCCTCATGTACTAGTAAGAGTGAAAAAGAACAGATGGATTGACTTTTTGCTGGCATCCCTAGATAAAATCCAGGAGTGTACCAATTCTCCTTTTGCCCAGAAAAATCCCTTCTGCAAAGGTTTTGGCACCTAAGCATCATTACATGCTGTGTCTTCTTGTTTCGGAGTGCCTCTTGTATTTTTTGCTAATTTTTGCTTCTCTACACTGCAGACTAATTATAGTAGAGGCCTTTTATTCACGTGTAGCACTGAACAGATAGATTCCTTTTTTTAATTTCAGAAATGATCATCATTTATGTTGTGTTAATAATAATAACTTTGATTTCTTCTATCTTTGCTAGGGATGAGCAGCGGGGAAAATAATGACAGAATTAAGTCATACATTGGTAGAAATATCACTCACATTTTGAAGACATGTAAAGTCAGAGAAATAATAGAGAAAATAAATTTAAAAAATAAGTAAACCTGCACAGCATCGTTTCCCATTGTTCTTCAAAATTTATTACAAATAAATCAACGAGCTTGTTGCAAAGGAGGTTAATTCCTGGTCAGTACAGAAGCAGACCTGTGGATTTCTGCAGGAAGGCTGACTACAGGCATACAAGAAAAGGTCAGTGAGGTCCCTCTAGCTCCATATCCTGTCTCTGACCAGGGCCAGGGAAGGATGCTTAGGAAGCCTTTTAACAACAGTGTCTATGAGAAGCGATGCAGCTCTAAGTGTATTCTTATTTCTTTTCCAAGCTAGAGAGACCCTGGTTCATCCATCCTCTCCATGTATAGAAATCATCCATCCTTCTCAGCCTTTTCTGCTCATTTTCTAGGACTACTCTTCAGTCTGTGAGATGGGCGGCCACACCACTTGGTGTACTGAAAGCACCAGGGAGTCAACTGAAGTCAGTAAAAAGGAACCAGTGAATTCACTGAGTCTTTGGATCCAGTTTGCTTTTATGTAATTAAATTGAAAGGTAAAGTTGATTTTTGGTAAGGTGATTAGCTCCAGTCAGGTAGATAAGCAAACCTATTAAATCAACAAACTACGGCATGTCCCCAAGTGCCCCTATGAATCAAGACCTATAAGGATATAATTCAAAAGTTTTTAATTATTGCTTTTTAAATTTCTGGTTTAGTTAGGATCTAGAAATTATACAGTGATTAAAGACTACCTAGTCAAGTGCCCATAAAAATGTATTAATCCCCCCGAGAATTATAAATCTTTAAATGAATAGAGGCTGACAATCAAGGATCACATATTCTCCAGACCTTTTGATAAATGTTCTTATTATTTCCGATAAAATTTGATACATAAAACTGGATAATTTATTCCCAGTAATTTATCTTTGTTCTCATGGGTATCAGCTCTCCGCTTTCTGTATTTTCTTCCTAGAGAATTGTAGTGGAGGTTAGATCAGCATCAGTAACAATAGTAACAATAAAAATAAACTGGAAGATACTATATAAGTTCAAGTTAATAGCATGGCATCTTCTTGGTTAGATTAGAAAAAGAGTGGTAAGGAACCATGCATTGTGTTCTTCTGTACTATGGAAATTCTGTATATCTTGACTATGAATAATTTCATTTTGTCCTTAATTCACTCAGTGCTTCAGTAGTGTACTACATTGCTATGAGTAGGATCGAGTCATGGTGTATAATATGTGCTCTACATACCAAGAACAAAAGAGCAAGTTCTGGATGCATGGATTTTATTTGGGATTTCTGCTGCATGGATCATGGATTAGAAAGCTATCAGAGCAGAGAGAAATCTGCCTTTTTTGTTTAGGTAGATTTTCAGAAATTGTTATCCATCCATCCATCCATGCTTCCATCCATCCGCTAATTAAACAAAATTTCTGGCTAGGTCTATACTGAGCTCAGCAACTTATAAGTGCTTGTCATCTGTAGGGTTTTTTCTTTTCAGTTTGTATAAAATTAATTGGGTCCAGGTTAGTCCCAATAAATAAGGAGGACTAAAATCCAGAGCTGTACCTTTTATTTTGATTTTGCAAGTGATTAGAATCTGCACCAGCCATCTCAGACTGTATTCTCTTGCCATTCTTTTCCAGTAGCACAGCTTTCTCCTTCACAAAATACAGTTTATAAGAAAAAAAAGGTGTACTGCCTCACTATAGAAAATAATAATCTACGTGAGATACAAGGAGAAATCACTCCGATGACAGGTGCTGCAGGCATGATCATAAATACAGGAATGGGGCATTTCCAAAGGAGATGTCACCCTTGAATAGACAGGAGTAGAAATAAAAAGATGAGCTTCAAAGCTTTGTAGCTGGAACACTGTATGGTGCTCGCTTCTAAGAGGAGATTTGGAGGTGTATCTTGGAAGGCTGAGGACAGTGTATGCTTTTTGAGCATCGCTGTTTTGGCAAGAGGATGCTCTGGAACAAAGAGCTGTAAAATGCTTGTTAAGGTGGGAGTGGAGCTTAAAGGACTTGCCAGGGTGAAAGAAATCTGCAGAGCTTGCTGCCCTCAGAGAGGTGAGTAGTGACTTCACTGGGGAGCTGGAGGAGAGATATCAGGGTTGATTAATGTAAAAAGGGTCTGTTTATGCTGGCAGGTCAAAAAAAAAGGATTTGAGGTGGAGAAGATATTCTACGTAAATCAAATCAAAGGTCAGTTCTTTTCCCAGCTTATGTGGTATTTCAGAGGGAGGAAGCTTGCAAAGGACTATGAACAGGGTGTACTGTGTGCTGCACTGTGCAGCTGGGAAAATGCCTCAGTGATATTCAAACTGCAGAAGCTAATGTTTATTCTCAGTTTTCACTCAGGCTGTTTCAGCGAAGTATACTGCAGGACTGTAAGAAAGTCTATAATACAATATAAACCAACTTCTTTCTTTTTACTGAGTTAATGGGATGATTTTAAATGAATTTTCCTTCTAAGTAATAAATCTCTTTAGGGATTAATCATTTTTTTGCTTAGGTAGAACATTTATTCCCCAATGATGGACTGCTTTAATCATTAGAATACGCTACCACTACAGTGTTATCACGTTCTCTATCATTTGTTCAAGGTTGTTGAAAGAAGACTAAACCTCTTATGAATATTAAGTATTCAGACATGATTTTTTTACTACCTTCAGAATATTTCTATTAAGGAAAAGTGGGGAAACAATGATGTTACTCTAGGCAGTCCTTCTATGTGTAAGAGTAGATCTCACCATTGTTCTTTCAGCTCTGATGCCAAAACCAAGGGAGGTGGAAATGGAAGATGTGGGAGTCATTGGTAACGTAAGGGGTCTTTTGCTGACTCCTTCACAGATGAATTTCAGCAGGTCAATCTGTCAGCAAAGAGGCGGGGAAATAGGATGAATACATCTGGGCTTCTCTGAACCAACCCCATTAGGGCAGGCGTTTGCTGAGGCAAAGGCCATAGCAAAGCATAGCCATCCGGAAAGGCCAGTGCAGGGATGGACCCAGGACAATCCTCCCCGCTTTTATCCACAGCCTGTATTCACTGGGGAAAATGGATGTTGTGTTCAGACCCAGTAAGAAAGGGAAAATTTATGCAAGTAAAAAAGATCTCTTCAAAGTAGAATAGATCAATAATCTATTGTCAGCCAATAAGCTATACACAATTAATGCTGTGCAGATAAATCCATCTACAAACTACTCCTACGTCATGTGCTTATGCTTATATTCATTTACTTATATAATATTCCATCTTCCTTTCACTGCACCTCATGCAGTGATCTTTCCTCTGGCACCTGCCTTCTGCCTGAAAATTTCCAGTACAGTGAGAATCACATAAGAAGAAGGAAAAGAGCTCCATTGCAGAGCCTGAACAAGAAACATTGTGCAGTTTAAAAATCATATACCCTAAATCACAGTTTGTAGAGTAGCTACCCACAGAGCAATGGCTGGTTGTCATGTGGTGAGAGATGAGAATGGCTTGTTGAAATGTGCACCCACTTGCTATGGCACCACAGAACATGCTGCGGGGTTCGAATGCATCAGGCCCCAGTGTGACAGTCCCCTCCAGGAAGTGCTGTCCTGTAGATCTGCCAGTGCTCCAAAGTGTTTTTGGTTATAAACTACATCTGAACAGTGAAGTAAAGCCATGGTGCTACCGTGCAGATGCAGACGGGGCATGGTTTGGTCCATGTCTGAGCCAATATTGTACTATTTCCAAAGTGCATTTGAATGCTTTGAGACAGCACGTGTCTTTTGTTATACAAGTTAATTTTCCGTACAATATCATCTTCACTATGAATAGGACTTGGGAGACTAAAACAATTGTTGGCTGCTCAATTTCTCCTTATGATAGTTAATAATTAATCCTTGAAAAAAAGTGATTCCAGATTTGGTTTCTGTCATATATCAAAGTAGCTCTGGCACCATTTAATGTCTCTGCAAAAATTCAGGAAAACAAGATCTGGGGATGGGATTGTGTGCTGTTTCATACTGATAGCACACTGCTGGGCTGTTTTGGTTAAATTTATTAATGGAAATACATGGTTATTTTCTTTATAATACTACATTCTTGGGGACACATTTGTTCTTTTGGAGGGTTGATTTTTAAAGCCTGGAATATTTCCTTGCTCTGGTATGCAGCACATCCTCCAGCACTGAGCTGAAGGTAAGCCACTGGTGCAGTACACCTTGTTCTGGTTGCTGTGTCACTGCTCTTTTGGAGTGGCCGAAGTGCAGCACTGTGCTCAGGGAGGAGATCCTGGACTTGGCAGAGTGCATCAGCTTGGTGCAGCTGTGGCCAAAAGCTGTGCTCCCTCCTACCTCGCTCCTCTCAGACTTCACTAAAATCATCCTTTCACCCCATGAGGAGGGGTTTTAGCAGCACTCTCTTCCCTCTCTCCAGTAGGCAGGAATGGTGCCATTGCTGCCACGTGGCTTCACTTCATGGCTTGGAGTGTCAGAAGTGACTTCTTCAGGGGCCCCTTACAGAGCTCCTGTTACTGGTGAACAACAAACTGAACAAATCTGGGACTTAATTCATAATGGTTTTCCCCAGGTTTTATTTCTGGCTTTCCTACAAATGTTCACCTTTAGATTTTGCCCCATGTAACTGATGTAATGTCACTGCTTCAAGGCATGACATTTGCTCAGTAACAGTCCCAATTACTCAGGGGTTACATACTTTGGACTTTTAAAATGTACTAGCTACAGAAAGTACCATGACCTCAATTACCACAGATATGTTCATGGATCAAAGACTCTGCAGTCAGACTTCTCCTCCTGACTAATCATTAACCAGGAGGAACATTGTGGAGCTGCAACTGCTTTTTCTTGAGTTACTTTAATGGGATGACCACACCGTATGTACATTACTCCCTTCATCCTTAGAAGACTTCCAGAAGATCAGTCAGTTAAACCTGACAGGAATTCTGGAATGGACTTGGTTTGGCCTAGCAAAAATTAGGCTTGAAAATACTTTGGGGTGCAACATCTGTCCCATTTTCCCCATCCTTATCAATTGTTCCATTAGCACAAATGTAATGATGAGGAATTTTTTTCATATATAATTTGCTGGAAGATTCAGAGAGAGACCTGACACTGCAGCTAAGTGTGGCTGAAGGAAGAACCATGAAACACTTCTGGTTTTGGCTATGGTCTTTGCAACAGCAAAGTGAGTCCCTTTTGCCCCTCTGACTGTCTCCTGGGGATGCAAGCTCAAAGGGAACTTGAACTCCCAGGACCTTTTAGACGAGCTGTCCCTAGGAGTTCAAAGTGAATGAAGGTTATTTTAGGGTAGAAGCAGTTGAAGTGCTGCCTTGGTATATGCACAGATATTCAAGGCAACAAATTCTCAACTGTATTTCTGGTGGGACAAATAATTTCCAGAGTGTTCAGTGTCCAGAATATTCTTGTAAGTGGAGGGCCTTTCTGATGTAATCACCTAACATTTTTCACCAGAGCAGATAGCCCTGGCTCCATCTGTAGTCAGATCCTATTTCTTATCACCAGGAAGAACTTTCCTTTACCCGCACAGTAAATTAACAAAACATACACACATCTACAGAGTCATTTATATAAGCACTACAAAATTGAGATTGTCAGGAAGCCTCACATTAAAATCTTCATTCCTGATTAGAAGATGGCATGCTGAGTACTTCAACCCATTTTACACTTCAAATCAAGCTATTATTAGGGCATCTGTCCGTTCATGCTTTCACTTAATGAGAGCTGGTTTTCAGAGATGCAGCAATGATGCACCCAATATAAACTTTCAGCAAAAAGTGTGATTTTGTTAGGCATAGCCTTGCAAAATAAAAGAGTGAATCCTGCTTGTGCAAGACTTGTATAGCATTGAGCACATTGATATGAGTCTGGATATTGCCATTTTCCCTTCAGCATACCTTTGTAACTCCCACATGGAATTTGGCCCATGTTGCATCCTTGTTAGGTTAATGTAATGCTGCAATGCACATGGACTATATGCTCATTTAGACCAGAAGTAGATGGTCTAGCCTTTTGGATACTAGAAGCAGCATATCTTATGGTGTAATGGGAAGGATCAGAAAATATGGGGTCCCAGAGCGGGAAAGCCTGTAGGATTTGCTCATCTCCTTTCTTAGTGCTGGGAAAACAAATTTTGCCAAAATGATCAGGAAAACTGGGCTTCAGGAGTGCAATGCAGACAACAGGGCATGGGACCACTCTCCATCATCTTTGCCAAGT
>NW_010159925.1:0-6940 GCF_000695765.1 Mesitornis unicolor
TCTGTGATTCTGTGATTCTGTGAAGTACCCAGAGGTGCTCAGCAGGCTAGTGAGAGAGATGGAAGATCCCAGTCTCAGTGCTCCTGATGCAGTGCTGTAATCTTCTGGTAATGAAAATCACGTTTCCTGGCCCCAGCAGAGGTGGAATCAGATACACATGCTGAGATTTGGATATTTTTCCAGGTTTCTTGAACTTCATTGAGATTAATAACTTCTGCACTGGATTGAATTTGCTGCATCTGAGTTTGATGCACTGTGGAAAGTTCTTCAGTGACTCCTCAGGGCTCTGAAGTTCAGTTTATGTATCACAGGACAAGGCTTTTTTTGCTGGGTGCTCACTTCTTTACCTCTGGCCGTGACTTCGCAGCAGTTGTGGTTTTTATCCTCTTTGCCATGGGATAATTCTCAAGAGCCTGGGGCTGTGTGGTTGGATAGAGACAGAGCAAGTTTGTTACTGCTACAGACTGATTCTGCTTGTACTATTGCTGTTCCAAAGCCGATGTGAACTTCTTTAGCAGTTTTTTACTGTTCAAACTATGCTGTTCTGGTGGTCTATGACTTTCATGATCTGGGATTCTGTCAACCACGTCAAAATTCCATTGCATCGAGCTGTCAGGGCTGACTAGCTCTCATATGTTGTTACTTATCGAGGTGGAGAAATTGAATTTCAGGAGATACCAATGGTACCGCAGTTATTTTGACTACCAGAACAGAGTTGACTGATCAGAAGCATTAAAATGCTTTCCTCTTATTTATCTCTTTCCATTTCTTTCCTCATCTATGTCCCTCTTCCCTCTCCCTCCCTCCTCCCCCACCACTTTTTTTTTTTTTTTTACTTTTCCTGGCTTGCGGTGTTTAACTACGTGATGGTATGAAAGAGATTGATTAGCAACTCTGGATATCCCTTGAATATACCTAGCAGTTCTCCTTGTGCATAAATATTATTTAACTTGTCAAAACGACTTGAAAGTTTTTCCTGCGGTTTTATCTGCTAAATCAGCATTCAGGAGAGCTGAGCTGCAGACTGCTAGGAGAGGGAAGAATCCAGTCTGCCCTTCAATGGTTCTTAGTGAGGAGATCGGCTTGTGCTGAGGGCAGAGTTCATGCAATGAAAATGTTTCTCCACTGACACACAAATTCATCTTACCTTTACTGGAACGTTAGCAAATGCCACTCTCCTTTTATTTCTTGGCTGGATTGCTAAGAGTGGAGCAGCCCAACTAAAGCAGATTCACACTTTTTTTTTTTAAATACAAAGTTTTTAAGTACTTGTTGAATTGTTCATGGTAGAGTGAACAAATAAACCACAGTGAAAATATATGAAGAGTGGTTTAAGAATGAAGAGAAGGCTTAAAATCAAGTATTCAAATGCTAAATCTCCTGTCTAAATTGTATAGTTAAAGCACACACATTCCAATATGTTTGTTAGACTACAGAGCTTTTCTCTAGTACTGAGAGTTTCATGTGAACATATTCTCTCTAACCAGTTTGCTCCCAACCATCCAATATAAAGCCAAAGCAGTAATGTTCAGGTTTTGCAAACCTAATGGAACCACCACGTCCATGAGGCTCTGTTTGCATTCAGCAAAGGCTGCATCAAGAGCTGGGGTGCTCCTGCCTGACAGCCCACACGCATCAAGTGCTCATAGAGACTACAGAAAAACCAGGGTCTGCTGTAATGGATTTAAACACTCTGCAGGATATCTAAGTGCATTAAAGATGCTCTGAGATTGAATGTAGGGAATAACAGAATTTTGCAAGAAGCAGTTTTTAGGGAAGCCGCAGCCCTCTGAAGTGAGGTGGTGTCCTGTTCCTCTGTTGGTTTCACTTTGCAGCATTTTCAGCTTTTCCATTGCCCATCTGGAAGAAATATTTGATTAGACTGTGTTGTTTGAATCCAAGTAAGATGAAGATACAATATTTTTTTTGAATGATAGCTCCTACCAGTCCCTGACTGCCTGTCAACCTCTTTCCAATAATATTTGGAGTTGATCAGTACTTTTGAATCCTTAGGGAATTAAATCATTCAATCAATAGGGCATTTTTTCACCTGTACTTGGTATAATTACTTTAACCACTTAATCTGATATGGCATCACTCCTAGGCAGGGTTACATCCATGTCCTATGTAGTGTGCACACAGACATGTTTTAAGCAGGACTGTCTGAAAATCATCAGCAATT
The DNA here is from genome assembly GCF_000695765.1 of Mesitornis unicolor. Classification (NCBI taxonomy): domain Eukaryota; kingdom Metazoa; phylum Chordata; class Aves; order Mesitornithiformes; family Mesitornithidae; genus Mesitornis; species Mesitornis unicolor. The sequence continues at coordinate 2,183 of NW_010159925.1, forward strand.
ACCATCCAGCTATTGCAATACCTGTGTTATCTTTCAGATCACATTCCTTTGAATTTGTAATAACAAAATTGTGTTAGACCTCAGTATCCCAAGTTAACAGCACTTAAACATTCTCATTTAAGCCTCCAAGTTTAAACATTATTTGCTCCTGGCAGGACACTAATGCTGAGTGTACTAGGTTTCCTTTATCTGAATTTGGCTAATTTCAGACCATCACACTCTGCTTACTCTATTCTAATTCTGTTTCTGTAAGATGAGGAATACATTGGGTCAGGAAGTACCTGGGGGGGATTTTAAGTATACAACGTTTGATCTTTGTGGTCAGATACAGTAAAAGGCAAATTTAAGAATACTGAAAAACATGGTAAATGGTGCCTTACACATTCTAAAAAATCTCAGTGAAATTTATTGCTATGGCCTTAAATTACTTTAGCTTTTCAGGAAAGAATCAATTAAATATTATGCTAACTTGGTAGCTTTGGATAGTGGGTGACATTGCAAAATATAGTATCACTTGTAATTTCTTCTTTTTTTTATTTTGACTGTTTTTAGGAAAAAATATAAAGAAGCCCCCAAAATCCTATCTAATTCATGCTGGCCTAGAGCCTCTGACCTTCACTAATATGTTCCCAAGCTGGGAACACAGGGAAGACATCGCAGAGATCACAGAAATGGTAAACCTTGTCGTTGCACAGGCTGTTTCCTACTGCTAGTGGTTGTGTCTTGTGTTGTCAGTAACGTTGCTTATTTGTGCTGTCAAGCCCCAAAACCCAGAGGATGAACTTAAAAATTACAGTCCAGGAAAAAAATAACAACATAGCTAAATTCTGACTGGGAGTGTAGATACCAGAGGCACTTCTGGTTGCTTTTTCGTGTAACTTCTCGTATTCTTTTCTGGTAAAAAACAGGAGGGAAGTGTTACCTGAAGCATCTCTCAGAAAGAGAGATGCTGGGGCTTAGCTGAACAACTGTTTCAGTTCTGTGAAACAGGCAGCAGTGTGCAGTTCTGCTCTGTCCTCCAGGCTCGAAGTGCAGCGGAGAAAACTGTCCTGCAAGGAATCAGCTGGCTCCAAAAACTCCAGCATTGACTTCCCAGCTGGGAAGCAGAGTCACAGCCGAATTATGTGTGACTGCTTTAAAAGTCTTCAGCAAGGGGCATCTCAAGGCAAATTACATTTCTGCTTTGTAAGTCTCCTGCAGCTGTCCTTAGTGGCAAATGCTGGCTTCATGGCTAAACACAGAATTTAGCCTTAAACTGAGATTCTGAGAGCCCTTCTGCTAAATACAGATCTTTTTTTAGCTGTGATGTTATAGGGCACGGCTGTTTGCCTGCACAGACCTGAATGTAGCTTCGTGCTCCAGGCAGCACAGGCTGACCCCGTGCCACCCATGGACTGCAATGGGAGCCACTGGTGGTTTCACCATTGTGATCCTCCTCTGTTTTCCTTTTCTCCGGACAGGATGCTGACGTTTCTAATCAGATAATCCTTGTAGAGGACGTGCTGGCCAAGCTGTGTAAAACAGTGTATCCACTAGCAGATCTCTTAGCAAGGCCTCTACCTGAGGGAGTTGATCCCCTGAAGCTTGAAATTTATCTTTCAGATGAAGACTTTGAGGTAAGGAGAGAACGGGTGCGCTGTTACTCTCTGCACATGCATCTAACTGTGCTGTGAAGTCATTTGACAGGCCACTTACAAGTGTTTTTACTAATGGCACATCCTCTCATTTTAAATGCAGGTTGCATTAGAGATAACGAGAGATGAGTACAATGCACTGCCATCTTGGAAGCAGGTTAATCTGAAGAAGGCAAAAGGACTTTTCTAAGTTGTGTTTATTGGAGTGAACACTAAAGGGATGTCTGTTTTCACTTTCTGTGCCCTTTAGAAGAATTGTACCCCACATTTACAAAATAAATAGAAATAATCTGAAGTTATTGGTGACTACCTATCTGAAGGTGTGTAATATTATGAAAGGCCAAGAGAACTCTTTGGAAATGGAATTCAGTTTTGACTCCTAAAGGTAACGTGTGTAAGTTCTGCTCTCCTATGCACTTAAACAGTAGTTACTGGAGCTACTGCAGCAGGTGTCCTTTGGCTATAAACAATACTTGCCATTTTTGTTTTTGAAGAAGTTGTCTTTGTAAAGTGTTATTTTGTTAGTTTGTGGATTACAAAGAATTTATATTTATATAAACACATAGAACAAGTATGTATTTAACAATGCAATATATATTCACTTTCAAGACTTTCATGTCAAAACCACAGAAAAGTAGCTGGATGGCAGTTGCTTGTACTGAATTAGCTGTACCACCAATATGTATCTCCTACGCATTCTGAAAAGTTTCTCTTTGCAATAGTTAATGAATTGTTCTCAGTGCTGCTTCAGGTGCTAAACTGAACAAAGCATTTGTATTTATAGCATGGATTTCTTGAGAAACTATGCGAATCAACCTTTATACTTTATTATCCAAAAATGTATAGTGCCTTGTTTTTTGTGTACAGTTTATATACAAAAAAAAGATCAGTCTGCATTTTGAAGATGGCTTAGAATGGTCTCCTATGTTACTTTTATAATAGTAGAAATAAAAACATCTCAGTTTCTAATACTTGTTGTAAACATTAAACATGTCTTTTGTGATATAAGAACCGAAAGTAAAAGCTTCTGAATAAACTCTTAGCGATGCTCTGACTTGTCATTATTTTGTACTGTAATCTACTAAGTCATTGGAAACTTCCATAACATGGTATTTTATCAAAATATTTAACCTTGTTAATCTTGTTGTACAGAGCTATAATTTGAGAAGCAGATAATGTAGGAAAAAAAATCAATGTATGAAATAAAATTAGGTTGTGCAACACTATTGCTGAACATTGGAACAGTTGCACAACTTCTGTATCCTTTGGCTTGCCCTGTTTTATACATGAAACCAAATTATTATACTGGTTTTCAAACTTTGAAAAAACCTTTTCAATCTTCGTGCAATTGGGAGTAAAACTTGAACTGAAAATGAGTATGGCATTGTGTCAGTTCTTTCATTTCTCCCTGGAGTCAAAATCACTTTCATCCAGCTCATTAGGACATTGCATAGAGTAATCGAGTAAAAATTTGCTGTTGTTTGAAATCTTTTTCAGGCATTCGGCATCTCTGTAACTACTTGTGTGGTTCCTCTCTGGCAGCTGAGTGGATTTTACGTTTTCATTCCTGCCAGCCTGTTTCCTCCTGCCTCTGCAAAAAGCGATTGCCTGCAGCAGTGTCTGTTGCTGCGCTTACTGCTCTGCTCTGCCCAGGGAAATGAAGCAGGATCTTTGAATGTGTGAGGTCTACATTTCGTCAAGAGCTGCAGTAAATATTGCTCCATAGTTAATATTAGTCTTGTTTTGACAGATCAGTAAGTTGTAAGCTGGCCTTTATTAAGTAAATAAAGCAAAAGTCTAGAAATACACAAGTACTGTTCACCTGAACAAGATATTACAGGTAAATTTTCAGCACTGGTGTATTTCCTTTCATTACTGGTTTCTGTCAAGAACTGAAACTAGAGAACCCAAGAAAAGGGTAACAACAGTATTCAGAGCCAGGATCCTCCTCACGTAGCCTGCAGCAAAAAGCAAGATGTTTAGATGTCTGATAGCTCCTCAGCGGTTCTCAGCTACACCTTCTACATGGTTAACACTCTTAGTTTGAAATTGCAGGGTGTTATCAGGACAAGTTTATTTCTCAAGCACCGAGAGGTTTCCAAAGTCACCGCTGTATTCATCAAAGTATTTTAGCACCCATTTATTTTCCTCTTTTACCTTCTCTGGTGATAAAAACAAGCAGGAAATAAGTTTTGTTTATTCATGTTCAATCTGTACCATGGGGGTAGCTGGCTTCTCTGTTTTGATTTTTCTCTCCAACAGAGCTGATTTGCATAGCGTGATTGACCTTGTTTTTCCCTCTGGCAGGGCAGTATCACGTGCTGTTGATTTTTGAAAACACGTCAGTCCTCCAAGTGCTGCTGAAGGGCAACATCCACGCACCCTTAAAGCCTTTAGAGTCTCAGCTAAAAGACAAGCCAAGTCAGCACAGAGACCTGCAGGCAGTGAAACACAATTCAGTGTTGTCAACTCTCAGAGTTCCCATCATTTTAACACAATTTGGTATCTTCTGTCCCAGTTCCAGGAACCAGGATGTAGAACCCAACTTCCTACTTAAATGCTTTGCTCATAATATTGCCTGGGAAAACTTCAAGGTTTTGCAGAAAATAAAATATGTTTATTGTCCTTAATATACTTGTTATTTACCAAAATGTTTTTATCAAATGTGAAGCTGACAACAGAAGCAGTAAGTGTCAGGCTTTGGACAGAACTGTGGGTTATGCTTTAATTTTCTGCTACCTTCCCTGTACACTGTGGGGATGCCATTTATGGTTGGTAATGGGGGAGTGCCATTAAAATCTTGGAACTGTTTTTACAGCCCTGCATAGGAAGTACAGCTGAAACAAGTTTTGTCTGGGTATGGGTATTTGTGTGCATGGGTTATCTGGTGGTGGTTGCTTGTTTCAAGTAGACCCCCAGGAACACAAAGTCTTGGGTGAGTTCAGAGGCAAAATATCTGGTGCAGGGACTCTATGTGAAAAAGGCAGTACCTTGAACATGGCATTCTGCGTTTTCTGTCAATCTCAGAGCTTCCAGGCCTTGAGCTATGATTCCTGTCTCCTATGCTTTTAAACTGCTCAGTCCTGACTCTTAAAAATATTGTTCTTTGATTACACAAGCATTC
>NW_010159925.1:6971-11307 GCF_000695765.1 Mesitornis unicolor
ATTTGTTAGCAGTGGAAGGGGCTGGAAATGTGAACACCTCTGCTGCTACCTCCTAGTGTAAATTTTCCTGTTGCCTTTCAGATCTAGTAGCAGATGAGAAGAAATAGCCAAAATAATAGTATTCTCCAAAGTGCCTGCTTTCCACATCCCCTCATGTGGAAACTGAAGTAGGTTTGCAATAATAGGTCATTGCTGCCCAGAGGTAGAAGAAAGCAGCCTGTACACCCAAATTCCGCTCAAACAGATGAGGCCCTGTTCACCTGGGAGCCAACAGCTGATGCTGCAGGGACATCCCTTTTGGGCACAGGGTGAGTCAGTGCTGGTGTGGCCCTTTGCTTCTCGCAGGGCACAGCACACAAGCCTGATGTGCTGCCACGTGTGGAACACTTTTAACCTTCCTTCTGAGACTGAATGTGTGAACTGATATTTGATGGGGACGAAGGAGGTTGGGGTGCAGTGCTTGACACACCAGGTTGGCTCCCCCTCCGCTGGTCTTGTATTTATATGCCCTGTAAGGTTAATGCTGATTCTGGGTTGTTTTGCTGTGATTTGATCAGAGAACCTGGAGGAGCAACTCACTGTCAGTAACTGCTCTTTCTATTGCTGCCCTGGGGAGAACAGGCTGGAGAGCCAGTGCCGTTTCCTGATCCACGCTGGCTTTGCAGCTAAGATTTGTTAAAAACCTGTGACTGTGAGGTAGTGTTGTCACAGTGTCAGTTTTTCTCTATCTAATCCAACTATCCTAGTCCTATAATAACACCAAAAAAAAGCACAGCTAAAATATTTAAATAATATTTTTCTCTTCACGTTAAGCCTTAACATGTGAGCTGGACTGGCTCCTTGCTAGCAGTGTTTTTCTGGGCACCGACTTCTGAACTTGGAGGTGAATAAATGCAAAACCCCTCCACAGAGAGAGGCACAGCCCACATACCCCAGCAGTAGAAAGGGCCAGTCCTAGAATGACAAGGATGAAGCCATGGTTCTTCTAGGGGGCAGGAGGGCAATCCCAGGGACTGGCCTGGACAGCCACTGCCCTGCTCATGAGGGAATGTGCTGCTAGCAATGGTGGTACCTGCCCGCAGCGTGATACCTCTCCCCTTCCAATTCAGCACCTCTTGGTTTAGCAAAGGCGCTGGCTGCAAGACACCCCCTGGCTCTGCAACTCACAGGTCTTAAACTCCCTTTTTGACAGTGCCAAGACCTGCTCTGTATCAGGAGTATTTTGTGTGGGAACCTGAACCAGCCCATAAAGCTGCATGCTCCTGGAGCAAAGCAAATTTTTATCTCAGGCTTGTGCTCCTCCTGAAGCACAGCATATTTCAGAGGAATAGTAAAAAAGAACAAGCGCCATATGTTGTGTGCACACCATCACCTTCCATGCAGCTGAGTTACTTTGCCTTCAGGTGCTCCCTGCTCTTTATTCTTTGGGGAATCGGTGCAATGCGCCCAAGTGCCAACGCAGCAGGCACACGAGATCAGCAGCAGGGGCTACATCTTCACACTCGCTCATGCCAAATCTTGTGCTGTCCTTAAGGATGTGCAGCCCAAAGGGGCAAAGATGACCCCATCCTGTTTCTAAAGCCCCATGAGCAGTCCTCATGCAGTTCTAATGTGCTGACAAAGCAGAAAGCACCGGGGCATTAGAAGAAACCTTTATCTTCTCAAATAGAAGGTAGAGTCAGTTGCAGAGATTCATGGTAAAAGCTACTGAACATACATTTGAGGTCTCTGGCTCTGCTATGCATCTGCACACAGTGGAGGCCCTCAGCTGGCAAACTCCTGCAGTCACACATTTCTACACTTGTGCCTCTACCAATCCAACCAAGCTGGAAGGGGCTTTGAGGGGCTGCATAGCCTGGCTGCCTACACCACAGCTGCAAATGTTACCTAATGCACCCCAAACTTCTGCTGTCTCCTTTGCAGGGACCCATCCATGGAACTGCCCACCAAGTTACTGAACCAGAGGAGTCCCAGAGCACGTGCACTGCTGGAAGAACAAGGGGAGGCAGAAGAAAGCAACCTGTAGTGTCCCCATTTCCTTATCACTGGCTGATACCTGTTCAGCTTCAATTTTACAGTCCCCGAGGGGTGGCGTTCGCCCAGGCCCCCTCTCTGCAGTTCCAAGCTGTGCTACCCAGCACATTTGCTTTGCTGTGGCAATTGCTGAGCCACTTGTGCTGTGCTAGCAGCACTCTGATATTTAATCCCTTTAATTTTAAAATATGCTGTATAAACTGGTAACTGTTTATGAGTGGGGCTATTAATTGTCTTTATGCAGCCAATAAACATATAGTAGCCTCTATAAGATCGCTACTCTTGGTAATGGCAGCTTGCTGTGAAGAAAGGCACCTGCTTTCTAGCTCCAGAAATTGGATGCTGTATATAATAATGTTGTTGAAGTGGTAACACTTTATTATGAGTTCCTCTGTTCATTCACTCTATGCTTTATAAACTGCTCGTGACTTATAGACAGAAAAGTAATTGATTTGGCTTGGTTTATTTATGGGGGCCCAGGCAATATTTTATTGTTTCACTTCTGTAGCTTTTTATGAACTTAAGTCATTTATGTAAGTAGTTTCCAAGTAAAATCTCAGCTAGTTCTAATGCTTTTTCTTTTTCCAATTCCAACTGCTACCTTCATTTCACTGAAGTCTTACAGTTTAAATATGTGGGCTTTTTTTATCAATTTAACTTTTATATTTCAGGAAAAAGATTCCTGGTGCCTTACTGCACAGCTGGGGGGGGGTATTTTTTCCCTGCCCAGTTCCTTCCAAGTGGTTTATTAGTGATCTGGGAAAAATTATCCTCTATTTCAGAAAAGATTTTCAAAAGTTGGCTGCAGACCAGAAGCAAAACCATGCCGCAATGTACCACACCACACCAGTGAAATAAACGCTAAGGAACATAGCTCACTTCACAGAAAGAAAACTACCAGAAACGGTCTGAGGTTTTGACTTTATCCAGAAGCTTCTGATTTAGTTTAGTATCAAAATTCCCAGCAAAACAGACTTAATTCTTGCAATGCTTTTTTGATTTAGATAGAGCCAATGGTTCTGCCAACACATGACTGCCTGATAAGCGAAGCCCTGCAAGATGGACTTTGCAGAAACAGATGCAGCACTCAAGGCTGGGAGTGGCACGAGGCATAGAAGGACCGGACAAAATTACACAGGGCAGCAACAGGAATGAACTTTGAGAGCCCAGAGTCCGAGCAACAGAGGGACAAGTTGGAGCCCTTCAGGAATGACCTGTGAAGATCAGATCCCCTGGAACCACCACAGTCTTGGTACCAGTTTGGGCAGAGCAGATACCACAGAAGATCTACAGTTTGTCCTTTATGTACAAAGACTCCATAAGGTGAGGTTTATGAGGAGCCCGTATTGGAAAAATAAGATACCACCTTATCCAACACACTGTACTTGTTGATGTTCATAGACTGTAAGACCAAGTGCTAGAGGAATATTAAGCTAAAATGCAATCCTAGAGTGTTTTTGTATCTGAGGAACTTAACCACAGCTGCCTCATTTCTGATGACACAGAACAGGCAGTGGTCTGAGAGAGTCTGGTAGCAGCAAATTTGTTTTGTGGTTACATGTCTAGAGTGAGATGGCCCTTATCAGACACAACTGAGCGTGAAAGAGAAGTTTCTGGAAACACACCTGCACATGTGGCCTCCTCACTCTGTCCTCCAAGGGATCTCTTAGAGGTTTGTTTCTTCCTGAAGTATATATATATCAAACATTCCCCTTAGCCAAACTCATGAAGTTAGAAAACCCTTAAAGCAGAATTTTCCATAGAAGGGACTGAGCCGTGCACGGGGAGGCAGGCAGAACCCAGTGAAGGCAGGCAGAGGATGTTTGCTAATGAGTGAGAGGGCGCTTCTGTAGATAGGATGATGATTGAGCCTTCTTGGAAGGGAAGAGACAAGGAAAAAACATTGGAAAAATACCAGCAAAGAGTGATTAAAATGTCTTTTCATTTTATATTAAGAAGTGGCTGAAGGCTGCCAGCCTTGTTTGAATTTAACATTCTGTTCCCTGTAACATGGGTCGCTGTGCTCCTGCCCCAGTACCATCTCTGCTGGCTGGGGCATCCACCCTGCTCACGCTGGGCTGCCCCACGCCCCTTGCTTGCCGTCAGAACATCACTCCCTTAAAAGGCTCACGTCCTGCCTCTGCCTAAACCCGGGCTGGACACAGGCTGTTGTACTGCCTCGGGTGACTTCACCAAGTGCCCTTCATGGGGACAGGCGTTTAAAAACCCCGGGGTGCAGAGCAGACAGGGGACCTCTCCACAGATCCCCGCCCTGAAGCGAGGACACCCCAAAACCCCGCCT
>NW_010159926.1:0-6718 GCF_000695765.1 Mesitornis unicolor
GCACGAAGGGGCGGGGAGCCCGCGCGGGGCGGGTGCCACGTGTCGCTGCGCAGCCGCTGAACTCCGCGGGGACCAATCAGCACCGGGCCCTCTCTCGGCCGGGAGGTGGCTTCGGGTGGTCGGCACCGCCCGCCAGAGCCGGCGCGCGACGCGACTGCTTTGAAAGCTCATGCGGAAACCTTCCCGCAAGGCGCGGAGCAGAACCCTTCGGGAGAGGTAGGCTTCACGTCAGGCTCTTCTGAAACACCATCCCCATCACCCACTCGAATAATTAGGTTGAGTGGCGCAAGCTGAGGAATGCAGCGGGGATAGCAAATGCAGGCTGAAGGGCTCTAAGCTGAGCTATCTTACCTGCCCGGCTCCTTGGAAACAGTGGTGAAGCAGCAGCTGAAAGGAAACAAGTACACTTTAGTAGTGTAGGCTATCAGTAAAGGGCGCCAGGTCGTCATTAGGAAGAGCACAGCCGTTTCAGAATCCTCTGCATGCACAACAACGTGCTGTCACCGTTTTGCCTTGCAATAGAGCTGAAAGATAAATTAAAAGGCAGAAGAAAATGTAGAACTTAAGTTGTTCTTGCAGCAAAGCACCTGTTCCCAGCAGCCCATGGCAGCATTGGTACAACTGGCCTGACATGTTTGCAATTTGCAGTCTAAGAAATCACAGCGCAAATTAATGAAACCATCACTGGGTGCTGTAGAACTAGTAAGAGATTAATCCTCAGTATATGTGATCTAGGAAGATTTTAGGTTTGTGCTGAAACTTGAGCATTGATGGGAGTTAAAGTCCTGCTCGCAGGCAATCATGTTTGCTTGTAGATACTTACTGTGATATTTACAGTTTTATTTATGTTATGGACTGTGAAACTCATACTAACCAGACATACCATTGCTGTATCTTTCAAAAATTAAAGGACCAGGTTTGATTACTTAGTTGAAAAATTAACGTAGTTAGTATGTCATGACTATGGCCATGTCCAAATTATAGGTTTACCTGTTAATACCTTATTAATCATATTGTGTGATTCAGAAATAACTTTTTTTTTTTAATGCATAAGGTCTTTGTGGTTTTTTGCTGTTTAGACAGATCCTGGCTGGCATATCTTAATCCCAGGCACACATCTGTAGCCAGATGTTCTCTTACAGACTGAATGAAAGTGAGAAAAGAAGTCTAATGTGAAGAGAGAAACTGGCTACAGTGCAAAATCCAGCAGGCTTTTAAAAGATTTCAGTTAATTCCACCTATCTGTGCACTCATAAGGAAGATCAGTAATCTATGCTGAAGAAAGCAAGCCCAAATGAAAAGCTGCTTTGTGACCTTGCAATTCTAGTGGAAATGGAAAGCACCATATTAAAGACTGTAGATCCTGGGACAGGAGTTTTCCAAAGTGAAAATGGGAAACTGCTTCCAGTGCCCAGATCACAAAGCAGCTGTATATTTAACTTTTACTTAATCTTCTCATGCCTTTCTATTGTTACTTCCCACACACCACTAGCTGCTTCTTTCCCTAAAATACATGACCAGCTACAGCTCCTGTTCCTACAACACTGAAACCAAAGGTTGCTGCTCTCGTTAGGGTAGCCAGCTCCTTCTCCTGAAGGATGCCCAAAACTTTATCAGCAGCTCACACCCAGTTGGCTTGTAGCCTCTTTTTACCTCTAAATCCAACGTTCTGTAGCAAGGCAAGATGGAAAAGAATGTGTAATTGGATTAACCACAGTTAAGAAAAACCCTCATGCATTCTTGACTGAAAACAGGTCTACGATGATCTTTTCAGTAAAATATACTATATATAAAATGGATCTTAGCAGCTGAATTTTGTCTAAAAACCTTTGGGTTCTTCTTTCATATTTTAAAAGTAGATATATTAGCATTTGTTTTATTATTAAATAATTGCTGTGTCAGATTACAGCATGTGGAGTAACCACAGCAGTTTTCTCTTCTGCTATACCAGCAGATTATTCATTATGCATGTCCCTGGAGAAAAATACAACCAAACTTGTTCTCTCCATAAGGGGAAATCTGAACACAAGTATTTCATCCATGTTTTTTGATAAGATGCTCAGAGTATACTTCCAATGAGTATGCTAAATTAAAAATATGTATATTATTGTCTTGTTCCTTTCCCTTACTTGTAAACCAAATCTTTTCTCCCCCATATGCATTCAGAAAACATGCAGGTCATTAAGCAGTGCTTTTAGTCCTACCTACAGCTGTCAATTAAAAAGGACTATACACCCTAAAATAAAATAGAATAATTGGTTATGCCATGACCATCTCGCTAACACAAAAAGAGTTTACAGAATATGTAGAAGGAAAGGTGGTGGTGTAAGAAATTATTTACGGTAATCTTGATAAAGCTTTTTACATCAAAATCAGATATCTCTGAGTTCAGAACTTCCACTTCTTGCCAGGAATATCCTCTCTTTTTGTCTTGTCTTCACTGTATTTTTCATTTTGCTACCTACTGCACCAAAATGTGCATCCGTTCTGCATTTGAATTTGTAAAAAGAAAACCACCTTCAACCCCTCTCTATACAGCTAAAGAGTGAGTGGGGCATGACTGAGGGTGAGTTGGCAGAAGCTCTATGATGACTGATGTGGACTTACATCAACTTCCAGGGGCTTATGTCAGCCTCTGTGCTTGAGGTCCATGGCATGGATGGCTGATTTGGCTTTTGCTTGCTATTGAGAGATGAAACACTGGCAGTAACGAGGGCAACTTTATTTCACTTTTGGTTTTGCAGGAAGGGGGTACTTTTATTTATTCATTTATTTAATAAGCATTTTCTGCCCTTGCTGCTTTTAGGCTGTGTTATTGCATCCAGATAGGGATACACCTTGATCTGGTCAGAAACTGGAGTTATTGCTTGTGCCTTGAGAAGGAAGGAACGTGCTTCCTGTAGTATTTGAATGCTTTCCAAACTGGTGCTATTTTCTAGGCATGTTGTGACTTTCAGCTCCAAAAATCTGAGGGTTACATTGCACTGTACTTTATTTTCCGCACATCATCCTATGCTAGATAGCTAGGAATTCTGGATCTGCAGCCATATCCCAGATCTGTATTTGTCTTGGAGCAATAGGGGATTCCTCCCCTCTTCCTATGGGCAGCAAATCAAACCCAGCTGTGCAACTGTAGCCAGAACAGGCTTTGGAAGAAGCATGGTCAGGCATTCGTTCTGCATGATTCAATGAACCAAACAGTCTCGAATTAAGAATACAATGCATAAGGTTGTATTTCATGCGCTTGATCTCATTCCTGTTTGTGGTTGAATCTGGACCTGTTTAAAAGCCACACACATCAGCATGCCATAGAAAGGGCAGATAAGCAAGCACAGAGTGAGACTCCAGGAATCAGCAGATAGTGTTCCTTGGCTGATCTGTGGTTATGCCTTTTACAGCTACTACTGAAAAAAGCACAAGTACAACAAGGAAAAAATTTTTGACCAATGTGAACATATCCTTACACACTTAAACTCTTAAATTTGCAAGTGGCATACAAGCAAAATTATCACAGCCTTTATGTCTCTTGCAGCTAACAAGGTGCATCCATTTTTCAGCATGCAGAAAGTGTTATGTAGAAGAATGATACTGTTTCATTACAGAGGCTATGTTCACGAAAGTTAAATTCAGCAGTCATATAGAGAAGGGGTTTGCATTCTGCATACAAGGTTGTAAGTTATTTATATTTAATATGACATCTGACATTTTAAATAATTTCCTTGGCTAATTACCAGTGCTTGGATGATATGTGAAACTTCTGCCATTGGGGAATTAAAAGGAAAACAAAACCAAATGTAGATTGCATAGCATTGGAAAATTGTGTTGGAATATTAGAAGTTGTCCTAATTCAGGCATTAGAATAAATGGTAACAGAAGATAGAGTAGAAGGGAGTAATTTGACTGAACTTGAATAAATTTTAAGTTTTCAACTAAAATCTGCAGTCATTCTTCTAAGACTCCCCATGCCATGACTGTTAATTACAACACTCCTATCTAGATCTTGAGCTCAGCATTTGATCAGTGGAGCATTTGTAATAGCAGGATTACAAAGTTAAAAAAAATATATTTCCTACAAGGTGTGTGTTGGCAAAAACATAGCTACATAATAACTTAATGAGGTCACAATCTCATTTAACCATTTTACAATTTTCGACAAGAAGTCTCATCACTCCCCTAAACTTATTGCAGTCATATTAGTACACTTTAATATACTTTTCTTCAATATATTTTTACATTAAACAATCATTGCTTTGCTTTATTGTTTGTTTAACATTCTGCCATGTAAAGCAGACATTACTTCATAAAATTTGCTGTTGCTGCTGCTTTATGTTTCTGTAGTTTTACAGAACAGGTTGGAATCCTCCCATTTGGAGGTTACCATCACACATGTTAAAAAGACTAGAGCGTCTAGAAATCTGGCACTTAATTGCATGGCTTTCTTCACAGACTTTATAGTTACAGTATTTTGCTCACAGATCATTAAGTGAAAGCAAAGTAAAATTATCAGCTACATTGTTGTCAATATATAAGGACACTACAGGAATGAGTTTGTGCTTCTGAAACAACTGCTTTTACAGATACCTTAGAGTCTTATTACAAAGCCTGAAGTGGTTTGTGAGTGAAATCAGATGACAACCGAGATTGCTACCAGAACAAGAACAAACTCCTTTAATGCACAGTGATGTCTGCATAAGATAAATATTTGTGGAAACTGAAATGAGGTTTCATAAAAGCTCTTAGGCTTGATACAGAGACTAAGGTGGCATTTTGCTTACTTTCCCATATTTTAACTTTCATTATTGACTGTTCATTAGCCAGCAGACAGTCTTTGTGTACAACACTGGGATATAGAAAATACGGGTTCTATTCCAAGCTTCCAATTTCTTGTCTAATTTTCAGACTTTCTCAAAGCAGCACAGGTAACTTGCTATTTTAGTTAGACACTTAAAACACTGCCTTAGTTTCCCTCTAAGGTGAGGATAAATACACTTCTACTGTTCCTCTTTTTACTTAGACTGCAAATGCCTCTGAGTAAGGACTCTCAAGTCTGGAATACTTCTTACACGCTGTGTAAGAAGTCAAGCAGCCTGGCTAGATGATTTGGGCTAATATATCTCTTTGTAATGCAAAAGGAGAAACATCACACAAATATTATAGCAGAATGGAACCTCAGTCTCTGAGCCTTTAACTGTTCTATTCGAGGACCTACGTATACAACAGTACAGTTTTGTTCAACTGTAATGCATGTGCACTTTAGGGTGCACCACTTTTTCTGCATCCATATGTACACTTGATGTCCTTAGATTAGCTTAGATATAACCACAATCTCATGTGCTTAAGTCATTCTTCCTTATATACTGTAATTTAATAAATGATACATAGCCTTTACTTATCAGTAAATTAAGGCTTCTTTATCAGTATATTAAATGTCTTCAGGTAGCAATAGAGTACTTTCCCTCATTACAGCTTTTCACCATAATTCACAACAAGCAATCAGAATAAATGTATTGCTAATCTTTCCTTGATACACATATTCCCAGGTTTCTGTATGAAGCCTGGTGGGCTCATTCTTCAGCAAGAAGCTCTGTCAGCCTTATGCAAATCACTCAGGTCAGACTAAGCCAACATAAAACAATAGGTTCTAATGTGATGGAAAACTTCAAAAGCTCCTTAGTAGTTTGGATCTTGGATTTCTACCTTTTCTCTTTGTGGAACTGGATCCATTTTGCATCACATATGCTCACACCACTTGCTCAGTCTGTGCCTAATGAGCTTTCTGACCCAGCATCTTAATTTGGATACAACAGGTTTCAGTTGAGAGCAACTGTGGCAGTTGCTCGTGTGTCTTTTTCGCTGTGATCCATTCCAGTATAAAGTCAAAACAGGCCAGCCAGGTGGTTTACATTTATTTTTTTCCTTTGCATTGGAACAGAGGCAGTAGTTTTCTTTAGTAGTTTTCTTGCCTCTCAGTTTTTCAGCTGATTGAGTTTCTGCTGGGCTTGCTGTCCAGATTGCACATAAGAGGGTTGATTCTTTGACAGAGTAAGGGCTGGAAGGTTTAACTATTTGATGTGGGCACAGAATCAATCCTCAGTACAGTCAGTCATCTGATATTATGCTGATGGTTCCAGTCCTTAATCTTTCTACCCTAACCCCTTCCCAGGAATAGGCTTAGCTGCATCTTCTGGCTCCTTATATGTCAGACTGGATTGGGATAAAAGTACTGCTGTATATTAAAAATTTATGGAAAGCAGAAAAGACAAAACACAAAGACGAGTAACTGATTACATGCTATCTCGGTATTCTTCCAAGCTGGTGAATGAGCTATTCATTTAATGAAGTGAACCCAGTCAGCTCTGGAACAATATCACTCAATAAAAGTTCACACATTTAAAACTAATTTAGATCTGCTGTCTTTGCAGATCCTATATGTTAATTCATCAGATATGTATTAAGAATGGTTTAGCTGTTAACTTATATTGAACAAAACAATGGAGTATCAATTAATGCTCACATAAAATGGATTTTTAATGTGTATTCATATTCATGCAAACATCTAGAAGAGGAAGATCTTATAAGAGGAGAGTAATGTAAAGAGACAAGTAAATACACTTGCATGTAGGCACCACTGACAGTGCCCTCCACAGAACAACAGCAAATGAACTAATGGAAATAGGTGCCATATATACATTATCTTGTATAGTCATCGAGACAGCAG
>NW_010159926.1:6749-7452 GCF_000695765.1 Mesitornis unicolor
CCAGACTGAAATCCAAAGTAGGAAACCCAAAGTAGGGCACATTTTCAAAGATTACAGTAGTATGACTGTAGCACTGTCACTGTAAATAGATGTTCATGGCACACTAGCTGGTGATAATAGATATCAGGATGATATCAGCCTAATTTCTATTTAAATAAAACCAAACATGCGTCTTTTCCAAGTCTTGTTCAGTCTGCAACTGAACAGTCCAGAATGTTTTCTGCAAGATGTAAACGATAAAGATTTTAATCAAAGTGAGAATCCTGAGGAATAACATGTGTTTTAGCAATAGTGTACATAGTAGTAATACGCATTGCTCTTAGAGCAGGAGATTATGGGTTGAAGCAGTTAAAGTGAAAATACTTCATAAATAGTTGAAAAAAGAACAAATTAACCCATAAAACCACCAAAAGGACGTTTCTAAACAGAAGGATAGAACCAAGATATTTTTAAAAAATATTTTAATATTTAGAAATAAAATTATGAAATACAGGTAAGGTGCTAGTATTTTCACAAGAATTTCTTCCTTAATAAACCTTTTTGCCTGAACTAAATGTACTCACAGACAAGAAAAGGTGAAGTCTCTGGAATCTGCTACTTAGTTTCCATTTGAATTAAAACATACACATCTCCAGTTTTGCTCAATTAAAAACAAAGAAAGAATCAGTGACGAAGAGGTCTCTGCTGGGCAGGGATTCAGCAG
>NW_010159926.1:7483-13680 GCF_000695765.1 Mesitornis unicolor
GCAGTACTGAATCACAGAACATTAGGAGTTCGAAGGGACCTCGAAAGATCATCCAGTCCAACCCCTGCCAGAGCAGGATCATCTAGACATTATGGTGACAAGGGAGGTGGGTACTGTATGTACCCACAATCACTATAATGCATGACTTTTTCAGCATGTGGTAGCATTAAGCTGTCCTGATGGCTTTGACATGTTTTTGCTCAAAAAAAAAATGCTGAAAAGAACAACAGCAGCGCTTCTTGGTGCTCTCCTGCAGGCAGACTCTAATCCTCTAGGTTTATACAGTTGTTCAAGAAACATTAAAACGAAAATCCTTCTAAAGCACCAGGGGCACCAAATGGGAAACTACCTGCTCAAAATTTTGCCTATATTAAGAAAAAGTGTATTTTATGCTTTTAAAGTTTTTACAGTAGCACCTTCCAAAAAACAGTCTCAATAGACTAAATATCCGTATCACAGAATACTGTTTCATATTTATTATCACAAAGTGAGGGTGTGTCTGTTACAGTATGACCATAAACTGGAAATGAATCTTTTCCAGTCAAGACAGTACATGAAAGCTGTTCATACAGCAGCTTCCAAAGCTGTTATCCCAGTTCAACTGGCTCCAAGCTCTGACTGTGTTTGGTACTCAACAGTTGGTATGTGCCAGTGAATCAGACAAAAGAGCAAACTAAAAATAGTTTCAACATTGGTATTTATATACCTTCAGACTATTAAAAATAGTCTTACTGGATTTATTTTCTCATTGGGAATGCCCTAACAAATTATACCAAGGCTGTTATAAAATTGATCGTAAAAGTTTAAAATAAAGCTTTAGAATTAGAGTAGAAAACAATTGTAAGCCTAGAAATGTTAAAGTAAAACTTGAGAGAAAATAGAACTTGTTAAGGCATAGAACTTCATACAGTATATGCAAGCAATGTTGACTCTTTCCTATAGCAGTCCTTTAGTTGGAAAAGAAATTTGATCCATCTTTTAATATAATTTTAATTTGGGATTATAATCTCTTATTGCAGTAAATGTAAATTATTCGGTATTAATGTACAGTGTTCCTGGTGTCAATAAATTTGTGAAATATCTAAAACTTTTCTGTTAATTAAATGTAACATCAGTTCACTGTGTGAGGCTTTCATGTTCAAACATAGTAGCTCTATGTAGTTTATATTGCAAACAGAACCACAAATACGAAAGATCCTGAAAGGAAAGGAATGGTTGCCAGTAAACTGTACAAGACCAAAGGTTAAATAACTCTCAGAACATAAGGTTATGGGTTGAAGTAGTTAAAGGGAAAATATCCCCGAAATACATTTCAGAAAATGAACTAATTAACCTATAAAATCACCAGAATGACAGGTATTTAAACAAAAGAGTGGGGGAAAATCCTTTTTGGGAAATCTACTTCAATATTTATAATATAACTAGCCCAAATACGGCTCAAAAATTAAAAAAAATAAATTAAAATTGTGTAGGATTTAAGTTCTTTTGTACTTTACATCTCTGCATTTCTCAGTAGTGGCTCAAACACTCTAAGAAAAGCAGTGTTCTTAAGAATCTTCCTGATTCAGCTTAGGGTGTATTTCTGTAACACCGTAAGCCAACCTGATTTACAGTTGCCATAGCCTGGCCCTCCACCCTACCCTTAGTTGCTCAGTGATCTGTGCTGATGTGAGCACTGTGCAGTAAGTCAGCTCAGGGATTGGAGCCAGTTACAATCAAGCTCTCCAAAGAAAGCAACTTCTTGTCTCAGTTCCCTGAGCTGGCTCATTGTACGGTAGCAGTGGAGAGGGACCTGAGCTAGCTCAGTTTCATGCATGTTTGGTATAAGGTCCTAGAGAACCCCTGGGACCATCAGCTGTCCAACAGTCAGTGGCTAACCACCTTTAAATGAGCCCCGGAGTTCACAGTCTAAATAGTGACTTAAACTATAATTAGCTTGAGGTGCCCCTAACATGGCAGCTAGTAAATTAAACAGATGAAACGTCACTAAATCTGATACCTGTAAGAAGGGAACATTAACATTTTTCAAAGCAGAAAGTCACAAATCATCCACAGCATGACTTGTTACAAATTGTTAGAACCGAGAGAGTAAGGGCGCGGTGCGATAGCTGCACCGGTATGATACTTCCCTGCTACAGAAAGGAGGGTTTCTGCCTGCTTTCTCTCATATGTCCCTCAGAGAACTGACATAACTCGCTAAACCGGATGGAAATGTCTCTCTCACTTTTGCTGTGCTAATTTTCTGCTTGAGGCAGTATAAGGTGGGAATGGGATCTCTTTCTCTTGGAAGCAGCAGGTTTTTTTCAGCTCAGCTCAGTTCACCTCAGCCTGGCACCTCCACCTCCGAGGCTGTGGGGATACGTGTCCTGCTCCAGCTGCTGCTGGCTTCAGTGAAGAGGTTGCCTCTCCCAGCCACCTACACAGCTTACACAGCAAAGCGGTGCACACTTCCCTTTCTCTTACAGTTAAAATTGGTCATGCTAGCTCACATAGCTTAAAGATCAGATCTTCCTTAACACCCTTTGGAAAGAAGGATGGAACCTGTCTTGGTAACTTTATAACCTTCATTTTCTTCACCAGCAACCCACCTGCCTATGCCCCAGAGCCAGTTCTCTGAGATATCTTTTGGGTGTATACCAGAGCTCTCTCATTATGCACCTATTTTGCAATGTGGCCACAACAGACATGTGAAAGGCAGGGCTTTGCACAGCCCCTTCCTGTTCCTCTGCTGTTGTGCCTTCTACACACCTTCTCTAAATTAAAAAATAAATACATTTTAAAAAATCATTTGTACAATGGAACACACCCAGTTTCAAAACAAGGATGATAAGGATGAATCTGCTGCTTCAACATTAATTACTGATTGCTTGCCTTGCACCGAAGTGTAGAGAGAGGCCGGGGGGAGGAGGGGGAAAGCCTTTAAAACAAGAGGTATCTGCAGGCTGGATCAAAAAACAATGAATGGAGAATTAATGCGGGGCAGCAAATGCACAATCACAGGTTTCTGACCTGCAAGACTTGCAGGAAAAGCCAGCCCAAGTCAGACACAGTACAGAAACCACTGGAATCGGTTCAATTTGACTAAATGCCAGGACACACTCTAATCTAGGGAACAGAACCAGACCTGACCCCATTTGCAGGACCTTTGTTGCTGGTTTAAACATGTGCCTTTACTGTGTCAGATAACAAACCAAAGACGATACTAACTTTTTGCGATTACAGAATAATTAGCAAAAGAAGCAGCACTTTGATCTGCACCAGTTAGACTGCCATTAATCCCAACTGGGTATAGTAAGTATAGATCTTTATCAACATTTTAATCAATTTGAATAAATAGATTAATTTAAGCTACATGCTAAATTATAACAGCTAAGTCTCAAAACCCCCTCCTTTACTCATTTATACTTAAAATCAGCAACATAGCCATTAAGGTAAATTGCACTTAAAACAAGTATTAGGAAATAAATTTAATAGTCACATCTGTTTGTACTTTGAGACTAATAAGAATATGGTGTTAGGCAGTACCAGCTTACTGGTGTCTCCCTTCCCTCTGCACCACAGAAGAGTGCTATCTGCTCAGCTGCTTTGGTACAACCATTTGCAAGACCACCCTGTGAGCCAGTCCAAGGGCACTGACCCAGCTTCATTCTTTATTTGGGGGACTCAGGGGAGGACTGTTCAGGTCAGAGAAGTTTCCTGATCTGACTCACAGCATGGTCCCAGAAAAAGCTGTGTCAGCACAACTGTTTAGGGGTGGTGTAGTGGCTGCAATAGGCAATGGAGACCATGGATATCTAAGTCAGAACGGCTGCCAAATGCTTCGTGTCATTCAGTAAAAGTGCAGGAGCAGTACAAAGTCGCTGTGCATGCCCTCAAAGGCCAACAGCTCAAGAGAAACACTCTGACATACTGCTGTTGTACCAATGCTCTTTACAAATACCAGTAAAAGAAATGCAAACGAGTATAAAAAAGAGCAGCTGGTGTGTCAAGGATAAATGTGAATACATTGCTATAGAATAACTTTAGAAGAAAACCTGTGATGAGGCTCATCAATAGTGAAACTTGGAGAAAGTAAGTCTGAAAAGTAAATAATGTTTACTGCAAGTGATAAAGACAGGGCTACTGAATTATTTGCTATACAATTTTCTCTTGTTAACCTTTAGTTTTACAGATACATTTTGCACTCAGTAAAGAGAAAGGTAATTCCTTCAAAGGATCATTATCAGAAATAAGTGATATACAATAATAAATCATCAAGAAAAAACAGACTGAGAGTTACTTCAAGTAATAGAAAATCTTAAAAGCACTTGAAGCCCAATTCATCAGTTTATCCCCCTCCCCACAATGCACACCAGAACAATCCACTAGGGATGATTGTTGTTCTAAGCCATGACCCTGATAAATATATTTTTTAGTCTCAGTTATAAGCAAGAACTACAGGAGGTTAAAAAATGTGGATATAGTTCAGATAAACATCTAAGAGTTTGGAAATTCATTTGAATGCTTTCTGTCAGAAAAAAATGTGCTGTAAGTCATGAGAAGAAGGCTGATTTCTGATGTTGCTGGCACTTTTATTTCTGTTCTCAGCTGGAATATGAGGAGAGTAGTCAACTTCTCACATGCTGTTTTGTCTTAAAGCATTATGGGGGAAAATGTTCAGTTCTAAAAACAGAAGATTATGGTGAGACTCTTTTATTTAAATAAAAAATGTTTCTCAATTAACCTGAATAATAACTCTGAGAACTACCAAGTTCTTGTGTCAGTGTCTTGAAATGCAGTTTGACAGCACAACAACAGCACAGCAACGGGACTGGCTTTTTAGCTATGGATGGAGTAAACTGTTTACAGTAGAGAAGTTGCTTTTGAAAAAAACCTAAATTTCATTTCCAAGATGCCTTAGAAATGTATCAGTTTTCATGATAAGTCAGAGGGATGTAGTCTCCAATACTAGTTGTGAAATTGGAATTTGAACTTCTAAATTACTTGGACATGTTGAAAAATTTTTTACAACAGCCTTATGTGACAAATGCACGTATTTGCAGGGGCAGGCTACGGTGTACATGTGCACACAAGTTTTCATGCTGCAGCTCCAGCAGACTGCTCTAACTCACAGCAAGAGAAACAGCACATCACTTCCAAAACAGAAATTACCACTTTTGACAGATCAGGGTTTTTGGTTCGGTTTTTTTTGTTGAAACAAATGGGTGTCGTTTATTCGTCCTTAGATTAGCCCTACTGGGAAGTCTTTAACAGATTTTGAATGTCACAGACATCCAAATCAAGCAGGTAGCTAATATCTACAGGACATAGTCTGATAAATACTGCTTTTCTCAGCAGTGCTGACTTAAACCACCTTTGCCTCCAGGCTCCTTGTTCCCTTGTTGCCGCCAAACAACTCTCTAGAGGGTTGAGGAGGAGGTTGTTTTTAACCTGTGTCAATTCCCTTATCTATTTTACCACAAAATCCCATGAACAATTGTACTATCACAACTGCGACAATTACGATGATGAACAGTTCGGGACTGAGGAACACTAACACAAGAGAAGGTGTTGAAACTACACCAACCATTGTGTATGAGCATAAGATGTCTCTGCTACTTATCTAGGCAGTCAATTAAAGGGTAGTTCTTGGAAAGCAAAAAGGTGTCAGTTAAAGATGGCAACAAAACTTGTCCTTTAAATAATAAAACTCTCTTTTAAATTGAAGCCATAGGGGTACCATTTAAATAGTCTGCGTACAATTCAGTGGCTTCCTTGCAAATATGCACTTTTGGCTGCTGCTTTGCAAAGCTGTACTACAGCACATTTACTGAATATGCAAAACTGGATTTGTTTACACAGGGCTTGTGTGGTAGAGACCATTCTTACTAAAATTTTGAAATGTTTAAAGGGCTGTATCTCTCAATGTTATGTATTCAGAACTCACAGTTCAGCTGGCATTTTGTCTGTGCAAAAACTATGTGATGTTGTCCTTTTCTTCCAAAAAAGAACATCTACCTGTAATTCAGACTTGTTATGAAGACCAAGCAGATGTCCATTTAAAACATGTCACACACAGTTAAGATCACATTATAATAAACTTACTGTGCTTAGTCTTCCAGGGGGTAGGGGGGCTTCTCCTTCTCCCTCCCACCTCAGATCCTGTTGCAGTTGTGTCCTGCTTTTGTATGTGTCATGGTTTAGGGCTGGGCTGGCCA
>NW_010159927.1:0-4048 GCF_000695765.1 Mesitornis unicolor
GCACCGCACCGCACCGCACCGCACCGCGGGTGGTGTGAGCTTCCTGCCCGCCCATCGCCCTTTGCCCTGGGAGGAGCGAAGGGTCAGAGGAGAGAGGGCTGGGAAACTCCCCTCGCCGGGTTTTGGGGTGGCTGGTGTGTAATGCGGAGTCTCAGTCAGAGCTGCTTGCTCAGTTTCCTTTTTAATGAAGAAAGAACGCCTCGAGAATATGTGTTTTCCTGGGGCACCACAAAAAATGCCCCAGCTATGCTTAATCAGATACTCCAGTAAAAATCCTTTATACTGAATAGTTATTTGAAGACATTATCAAATGCTTTTCTGAGTCAACCTAGAAACCCAAGAGTTACATTAAGAACCTATGAGTACAAATTGAGCGTATTGAGAGATCTGTTTGGGATTTTTCCTTTAACTCCTTAACAAGCTTGTGCACACATTTTGTGGGCTTTCAGAACCAAGCACGTATAAGATGCGTGTGCAGGTAACAGATACATCTCCTCTAAAAGCACCATGGGGTGTGGATATTCTTGCACATGCACCTTCTGTCCCACACCAGGTTATGGCTTTGCAGGCTCCTCTACAGTCTTGCATGTCCAGCATTTGAACTGAGCTGTCAGAGTTGGGCCGGGGATGTTTTTTGCAAATGGGACAATAATTTTGTACAGAAATTTGCTGATGGTCTAGCTCAATGTATGCAAAGGAAAATGCAAGTTGGAAAAGTCAAAGCATGCCAGAAAGTTACTACTTGACTAGCCTACTTTTTGCAGTCTTTGCTTAGTTTCTTCCTGTTAATTGTTCCATGTCCTTTTCAGCTTGACTCTAGATTTTGTAACTGTATCTGACTTTCACTGTAGCTGGGACTTGTTTTCTCAATGTGTTCATTGCTTCCAAATGCCTTTTTTTTAATGAGATGCCAGCTGACTGAGACCCAAAGACCTAGAAGATCCTGGCAAGCTTCACAGAAGAAAGCATGTTATGATCACAGGCTGGAGCTGGCTAGCGATAGTGGAACGATTCCTTGCTCTAGGTGATTTGAGAGAGAGCAGCATCAGAGATCCTGAGCTTTCTTTTACTCGTGCTCTCAGCAGGGTACTCACTGCTGGAGCATTGGCTGCTCGCTCTCCCTCTCTGCGGCTGCAGCATGTTGCGTGTGGTGTCATCAGCTTTGGTAGGGGAATGGTTGCTCTTGGGTGCTGTGATGGTGTTCCTGTGAAATGTGGTATCTCTGAGAGTAACCAGCTATTGCTGGTCTTTCCCCAGAGTTCAGCGTGCTCAAGGGAGCCCATCTTCCTTCTGGGGAGCTAAAACTTCAAGCTTCAGACCAATACCAGTTAAGTCACTGCAAATTCAGCTCCTGCTTAGAAGAGAATTTGGCTTTTGGTTGGTTGGCTGGTTGGTTTGTTTAATGTAGAAGAGTCTGAAGCTGTCAGATGTTTAAAGTGTTTTTGGCAGTCCTAAAACAAAGTAGCCAGATGTCAGGAGAAAAACCTATATGGCCAATAAAAATTAAAACGTGATAGGATGAGATTATTAAATCCTTCATAAAATATATCAAGCTCCCATTGCGACAGCGAGCAAGTTTGCACTTTTTAGTGAATTGAACAGAAACATGGAGGTGTTGAGTCCGACCAATAACAAACCAAACATTCCAAAGCAGATCTCACAGCTCATAAATGCAATATATGAAATAGAAGAGTATGTTTTAAATACCTCAGTATCAGGAGGGAAAAGTAAAATATGTGGAACTTGACAGAGCTAACTATATTAGTCTGAAGACCAACCTGCATGAGATAAGATCTCTAAATTTTGGGGTTGTCTTTTATTTTTTAAGGGGAAGCATTTGTGGAGTGGCCTATCCTTCACTACTGAAAGCAAGAGTCTTGATTTGGAACCGTGCTCATGAATTTTATGAGTGTGCTGACACTTTCGTGGGTGTAAGTGCTGGGGCACGTCCATGCTGGTTCTATCACCATGCCGTAGAAGCTCTTTTTTATCTCATCTCCGACCAACAACAGAAGACGCGGTGTACTGAACAGAGTTGCCCTGGGTCCTTGATCTAACCCATGAGACACCACTTGAGGTGTTCTGCATTATGTATCACTACTGAAGTATTTTCAATTAAAATGGCATCTTAAGTGTGAGCTTTGCCTGGCAGATAATGAAAATCTTATTTCTTTTCCAAGGAAGTTGATGTGAAAGAAGCCAACCGTGAGAGGTCACAGGAATTTGTACTGCCTGCCTCCACAGTTACTAACAAGCAAGCGCTGTACAATCGCGTGGGATGGAGGTGGACTTGGTTTCTGTTGGTGGCAGTTGTCACACAGGTGAGGAACACTCAGGTGATTCCCGACAAAAAGTGCGCTGCAAAGCCAGCCAGAAGATCACTCGCCACCTTTAGTCCTGGGTGCATACCTGCTAGACCTTCATTCAGACAAGAAATCCATATAGAACTGCAGTGCAAAGAAGAGGAGACCTTTACTAGCAGCAGCGTAGTTCAACCAACCCACCAACTCTGACCTGCAGTGTGCAGATGAATGTTTAAAATGCTTTTTCCCTTGAACACTGAGAAACCTTAATAAGGGGTAAGTGAGGATAATGAAAGCATTGTTCGTATTGATGCTTTTGAAGAGGAGGAGGAGGAGAATGAGAAACTGGAGCATCTGGAAATGCTTTGATCATTTCCTCCGTGATCGCTGTGAGGAAGACCATGGTTTGCTGGCATTATGCCATTCCTTGGCAGCTGCAAGAGGAAATGCTGCCATGGTATCAGGTTGAAGTCTACAGAGATGTGTAGTCTTTGAGTATGATCAGGACTAGCTGGACTCATCTGGGCATCTACACCTGTAAGGCTGACCTGTTAAATTAGAGCTTTTGTGCACACCTGGTGTCTAAGGTACAGTGTTGCTGTCTAGATGATCACCACCATCTAGGGCTGGCTTTGCAGAAGTGTCACTGTTAGGCTGCACAGCCCACCTGGCCAGAACGACTCATCCATCTCCTCTATCCCTACATCCTCTCATGTTTTAATGCATTACTTGTAATAAGCCGCAATTTGGATTTTTAAGAAAACAGCCATTCATCACCTGCACTCCACACAAGTGTGCTTGGCTGTGGAGATACTGGTGCTGAGGACTGATGAACGAGGGGACAGTTGTGTGCTTGCCTTCCCCAAGGGATGTGGAAGGGGTACGTGATTCCATGCATCTTGGGTCTAGGTGGAAGAAAGCCTTTACCCTGCCCAGCTGCTGCATTGCAGTAAGAAATGTCTGAGAATGTGAAATTCAGAAAAATCATAACAAAAATAATAAAAATCTTCTGATGTTGTTTTCCTACTTTGTGAGTGTTGGACTGATGATTCTTTATCTGCCAGGTTTGCCAGCCTAAGCAGCATGTGGGTTTCTCACACTTTCAAGGACTGTCATTAACGGAAAGTCGCTAACTTAATTTTTAACTGCCCAGTCTGAAGAAACTGAACTGCCACTTACTGTGTTCTCAAAAGTAGCTTGCTTTTCCATGTGAAAGAAGCAGGTACCTTTCTTTTCCTCACCCTCAACTCCCAGCAGAGTGGCTTCTGGTTCCACGTTTATTTTTAGAGAGATCTGTGAGATCACAAAGCAGCAGAATATTGAGCATTTTTATATACCACATTTGCATATTTCGCTAGCAATGGACATTCTTGTTCATTTTTATTTCAGTTCTGTATTTGCTGTTAATTGTAGAAGCCCAGTTCCAAAAGTGAGAGTTTTCTTTATTTGTCCTATGTGCAGCGACAAAAGCAAGAGCAATCTCTGTGGGATTAAACGGTGATGTTGGAGAGTAGTTTCGACAGCAGGAAGCATATTGGTCAGTACTGGTCAGTACGATAACGGGGGGGCACTCGGGGTGAATTCATTCAAGCAGGCAGGGAAGCACCGAAGTCGGGGACGCGGACAGAACCTTCCTGACGAGAGCAGAGACCGTTTCTTCCCGGAAAGCGTGGAAGTGAGCCCATCCACCGCCAAACTCCTGCGGGCAGACGCACAGCCACTGCGGGGGGCGCTGCGCGGGTCCC
>NW_010159928.1:0-1956 GCF_000695765.1 Mesitornis unicolor
ACATCCTGGGATTCTGTGATTCTGTGATTTAAAAGATTGGCGAGATAAGTAAATGAAAAATATTCTTTGTTTCTCCTGGAAGCCTTGCTTAAAATTTGAATAAAAGAAATTCTGTTTTATCCTTGATATCGGATAATATACAATTTATAATCATTTAGGGTACGGAAGAATATAAGTAGGTTTGGAAGGACAAATATATCTACTGGTCAGCATTTTTAGCATGGCAAACTGTTTAGGGAAGGACATATGAATAAAAAGAGAGAGTAGACAAGCTTTTGAAAATCCATAATGCTGTCCAAACTTCTGCAGAGATCTAGTACTTAATATTAGGGTATTTATCCTTGTATTTCACATTTTGCACTGCTTGGTGCAAAAACCACATAGACTTGGTAACTTATGTAGCAGGAGTAAAATCAAAAACTCTCTATTTTAATAAAGGAACACATAAGAATAATAGTAATAAATATAATAATAAATAGTAATACAATTCAGTAGCTGATTTTGGTGCTTTTTAAGTAATGATTTTATGAGAACCATTTACTTTTAGCACTGTTTAGAAATCTTTCTTTTTTTAAAGGAATTTTTAGAAACATTAGAAATTTTAGACATTTTTAGAAATTGTTTTAGACTCTTTTCAGAATTTTTTGTGTTATTTTTCTACACTTCTGAATCCATGTTTCAGACTTTGTTTCACCTTCCTCTTCCATCTTGTTTATTATAATGATTTATCCAATTAATACCACTACTAATAACCGCATTGCAAACCTCAGGACACCAAATGTGTCTCTTTGCCGTGAGTTAGGCAACCCAAATCTCTTACAGACTTATTAACTACTATGAACTAATATTCAAGCAAGCCACGTCTGTTGTTCAGAGTAGGAAAAACAGGGCCAACTGCAGATTTTCTTCATGCCTCAGAAGTGAATTTTCTTTCGTTTATGCAGGAACACAATTAATAAATTCATTGTAATTACTTAGAACAGGTAAATAATGCATTACCAGAAGAATTAAAGGTAATACAGATACTGGGACTTCAAGCTGTGTAGATGTTGTTTTAGCTTGATTTTCTTTAGTAAAAGTTAATGTAAGTGTTAAACCAAATATGAACAGATACCCTGTGTGGGGTGTTTAAATTATTTTTTTAAAATAAGATTGGTTATTTCGAATACAAATGCAAACAAACTTGTATAATGAAAAACAAGCTCCTAGTAAAAATTGGGAACAATCTGATTTTGTTGGTGAATTTATACGGTTATGGAAATCGATAATAGCTTAAAAGCGGAGCCTTAAAGTAGCAACTCAGGAAACAAACCTTAAATTAAGAAAAAAAGGCTGCATAAGTCATGTTAGCAACTCAATATGGTTTCGAGCACTTGCAAATATGATTTCACAGATGCTTACATTTTTACGCTCCTATTTATTTCACAAGGTTAAATGAACTGCTGTTAGCACCGGCAAAATTACGTTGCATGAAGGTTTTCTGTAGGAACAAGCCCTGCTTCCCACAGAACAGGATTTTGTCATGAAAAGTTTTCTGTAGAAGAAAAAGAGCACAATTTTACAGGAGGAAAAAATAAATCTCAAAGGCAAACGTGAGATTTCTTGCAGGAGAACATCTCCCCTTATGTGCCAAGATGAATTAGTTTAATGATGTGCTCGTCCTCTTTGGCCTTAATAAATACAGTTTTATGACAAGAAAGGTGGTGTGGCGCATGAACTCGTGGAATAAAGGGAGATTTCCACATTTCCATCTGTGTGCTTCTGTTTCCAGGCAAGGTGTTTTTTGTCCTTTCTGTTTACCCAAAAAGTTAAGAACTTTAATGCCCCCCAGAAATGGCCCAATTCCATAGTGACTCTAAAAATCCAAAATTTTAAATTTTTTAAAAATTCAAAATTTGGCTCTAGACATGGAGGATAGTTATATCTGTATCTATGTATCTATGTATCTATGTATCT
>NW_010159929.1:0-40481 GCF_000695765.1 Mesitornis unicolor
TCTCTCGAGTGCTTACAGGCAGTAGGTAAAAGTACCGTAAGGGCTCTGGCTCCATTATGGGCTGCCTCTGAAAGGTGCTGTTTTGGGCAGATCAAGCAGTGCATCCTCCAGAGTTTAATTCTTGCTCTACTGTAAAGCCAGTGGTTTGGTTTAATATCATTATAGGTAGGATGAGATGCCCAGAGTAAGGATCATTACTGTGTGCCAGTTACCATAATGATCTTTGGTGTGCTGACTACAGTTACTATCTGACTGGCTATAGTCTCTTCTACTTGCTCTGAGTTTTGAAATAGAACAATGTACAAAAATGTTACAGATAAGTTACATACTAAATGTTAAACATGTTGATGCTGAATGTGTAATTTATCTCTTACAGGGCATATCTTGACAACATAACAGCAATTGGGCCCAGAACAGTTGGAAGTCCAGAAAATGAAGTTTTTGCAGTTAACTACCTCTTAGAACAAATTAGGGCAATAGAAAGAGAAAACACAGATGCTCACAAGGTATCTGTAGACATTCAGAGACCCACAGGCTCCTTCAGTATTGACTTTTTAGGAGGCTTTACTAGTTACTATGCAAACATAACCAATGTCGTAGTGAAGCTGGAACCCCGTAATGGAGCTGAGCATGCAGTGTTGTCCAATTGTCACTTTGATTCCGTACCAAATACCCCGGGTAGGTCCACACATTTATTCTGCCTTTCTGTATCTATTACATGAGTCACAGAACTTGGTTCGCTGTCTTCTCATACCAAGTAGCCTTATAGCCACATGCTGGAATACTGCATGTGTCAATTAATCTGCTTGATTTCAGTGAGATTCAGTGTTTAGAGTGACAGGTTGCTCCTTTTTGAAGTTAGGATTTCACACTTTGGTAGCAGGAGATTGCAGATACTGTATTTTGATTTCTGGAAAGTTTGGTTATACCTGCCTTTCTTGTAATTCACTGCTTATGCTTGTAGTTCATGTAGTGCTTCCACCTGCTGTTCAGGTCTTTCTGTACTTCTGTACTGATTTAATCCTGCCTTTCCTCTCACAGGATGCAGTGTGCCAGAAGCTGTTCCAACCCCCACTAACAAGTCCTGTGTTTTCCCCTCCCTTTGCTGGTATTGGACTTTATCTCAGATTTTTAGTGTGATATCCTTAAGCTATGCCATTTTTTTTTCTTTCTGCACTCAAAGCTTCTGTCTCAAAAGACTAGTCATCAAAAATTAACGTACTGTTGCCTTGATAGTCTGTACATCTCTCTTGTTGCTACTTTCAGTGTCACTGTTGCATACTCTCTTGTCCCTCTGCATTTTTATAAATCTAATCATGTTAAGTAATTATTGCAGCAAGGGTGTAAACAGTTTTGTAAATACATGGTTGTAACAGTACCAGGAAGATAAGGAACTGCAAACTGCACAGAAACATTTGTTGTAGCACTCAGCCACAGGTGTATGCCTGTTACTGCAGTTGAAAAACACCCACAGGTAACTACCTTCAGTCACCAACAATGCAGCTCTTACTGAAGTTTCTTTGTAAACATGATACTTTAATTTTGGGGGTAAACCTTCTATTCTTTAGCACATGCAAGTGGTTCTCATTATTGAGAAAACAGGTGACTGTTAGCTAGAGAAACACAGCACTTGCCATATTCTATGTGCTTTTTTTCTGTCAGTAGTAGTCAGAACTTCTCATATTTAGGCTAGATGAGTTTCCAAATTAAGCTTAATAACTGCATGGTTATTACACATGCTCTGTGATTTGGGACCTGCAAAGGTGCAAGTTACTGTATTTATAGTCTAAATGTGGCTGCCTAGACTTAGAAAGAATACTTCACAAGCACAATACAGTGATTATTGAAAACTGTCTTTAAACTGATGCTCTGTGTAAACTGTGTGTCTGCTTCTGTGGGTTGTAACAGGGTTATGTCTACATCAATTACTTTCTTTACAATTACTCCGTAAAAGATTTCACCAACCTTGCACAGAAATATTGATTTGTATAGAATTATGCAGAAATCTGGAGGAGCTAGAAATCAGCCTGTATGTTTGCCTTGAATCGCAAATCAGCTTAGCCCTTTACCCCAGCAGTGAGGAACTGCTCTTTTGTTTTCTTAGTGTGAAACTTGCACATAGCCTAAGCAAGAACCTTTTGTTTTCTGTTGCCTTGTATTTCAGCTTTTTTTCATTACCAAAAATGTGTTGCTTAACCCTAATCAGCAGGACTCAGTGATAAATGAGTAATGTTTTCGAAAATTATAATCTGCTTGCTGATGCTTATGCATCCAACATGAGTAAAGCAAAAGTTGGTAAACCATTAGGCTTTCCATGTTAGAAAGCTTGAGTTGCTTTTGAAGAAAGAACATAAACTGTAAACTCCTAAAATGTGTCTCTTGTTCTAATGGTACTAAATTTTCAGTTTATATTGCATGTTTGATTCTTTTCTAATAACATTTGAAGGCAGAAACATCCTTGACATAATCATTGCAGATGCGGTTTTCTTAGGTTGCTGATATTTGCCATAAAATCTGTTTTAACCTGTCCATTTTGCTGCCTATTAAGTGTTTGAGGATGATAGTTTCTCCGTGAGCTTGTCGTGGTCCATGGCTACATGGCTGCTTTAATCAGATGTAAATCTGTGTGCCTGTTGAAACTAATAACTTATTTTTCTTAGCTTCACAGCAAGGCAGATTAATCTCAGTGAAAACTATAGTCACTTCTCTGCTGAGTTTTCAACACAGCATAATTTAGGTAAAATAGTGTGGCTAAGAGTAGACTCCTCATAAATTGGGTAATGATATAATTGGGGCTTTAAATCAGATATTTTTTGGGGGCTTTTTGGAAAGCTTTTCACAGACCAAAGCATTAATTTCTGAGAAATGGATTAGAGAACAATGTATTGGAAAGATTTTGGTTTTATTTATTTATTCCAGAGTACTTCGATACAGTGAGCTGGCACTAAAATTTAGGCTGAGATTTGTTTGTATCAGGAAGATGCCCTTTTCATGAAACTGGCAGATATGTCTAAATTTTGCCAAGTTACAAGCTTTGGAAAAGCTGCTTTAGTATGTGTTAATTAAATAGTTTTAGCAGCTAGTGAGCCTGTCCTAATAGCATGCTGAGGTTTATCACACTGTCGATTGTATCAATGCACGTCAGTGTTGTATATGCAACCCAGGCCAAAAGGAATGAGGTTACATTTCTGTTTGCTCCCAAATTTTATTGATTAGAATGGGGTAGGGAAATGGTACAACTTTCACCAAAGTGAGGAAAATGGGGCAATGGGAGACCTTGGCTAAAAGATAGGTGTTTGATCAAGATATAAAAATTGTGGGGCATGGGAAGAAGTGGGAGGAAATGGGAGTAAGCCTAGAATAGTGTTGAATTAAGAACTCAAAGAGAACTCTCAGAGCAAAAGGAGTTTTCTGCAAAGAAGGGTGGTGGAAAGCATCTAATCATGAAAACACTGTATTATAGTGTATACTTCCATTTTAAGAATGTTTTAAAGGTGTGAATTATGTTGTTTCCTTTATTTTGCAGTCTTGGCCTTATGTCACTTTGAGGTTTTGTCCACTTTCTTGAATACATTGTAACGGTGTAGAATGCTTCAGGGTGGCTTGTGTATTTATTTTTAAAATTTGAGTATGCTGTGAGAACTATATCCTTGTTTATTTGTATTGTTCTTAGAAAAATAAATAATGTTCACTTTGCTTAGTAACCTGGTTAGTCTACTTTTCATGAACAGTAGTGTTGGATCTGGTATCTTGTAGTTCACTTGCTCAACTTTTGAACATTATTTTTCTTTCTGCTGTTGCTTTTAACTTGTATAGACACAGGGTACAAGCAGTAGCAGAAAATGTACTTGACATAATTGTACCTCAGATTAAGTGACTGAGATAGCATAAAGCTTTTTTCTTCTCTGGTCTTTGTTGCAATTCTGTGTGTTCATTCTAAGCCTTACTATTCTGATGATTGTTTTAAGGTGCCAGCGATGATGCTGTTAGCTGCGCCGTGATGCTTGAAATACTTAACACACTTTCAAAATCATCAGAGCCCCTGCAGCATGCTGTCATCTTTTTATTTAATGGTGCAGAAGAAAATATTTTGCAGGTGAGAATATGCCAAAATCATAAAATATACATCAAATCTGTGTATTAAGACTCTGACAGTAGAAAGAGTAAATGCAGATATGGCTTTTTTTTTTTTTTTTGAAATATTAGTCAAATGCCAGTCTTAACATTCTGAGGAAAATGTATTTGATTTCAAAGGAAAAAAATGTACTTAGATTAAGAATATTGTCTGTATTAATTTATTTAGAAGACTTGAATTTTCTGCATCTGTTTGTGTTGTAAGTGATCTGACTGGCTTGTCCAGTCTTGAGTTATGATCATACATGATGGAAAATAACATTTAGGCTGGTTTGGAAGATATTTGACCTATATTTTTTTTTGTTTTCCTGTCAAGGCTAGTCATGGTTTCATTACACAACATGAGTGGGCTAAGTCAATTAGAGCTTTTATTAACCTGGAGGCAGCGGGTGTAGGAGGAAAAGAACTTGTTTTTCAAACAGGTATGAGCTTGCATTGTGTCCAGTTTCTACACTATGATAATTTGATTATAAACAACCTAGACTTGAAGGAGCATTGAAAGTGACTCATAAGCAAAAGACAAGAGAACTTCTGTGCCCCTTTCCTATCCCTGTGCTGCAAGTAAGTTGCTCTCCATTTTCAAATAGGCTATAGGATGTAGGCTAAAGCACTGCCACAGAAGTTTCCTCAAAGGTGCGAAGCCTCTGTAGAACAGGATTGCAGGAGTTATATTTTTTCCCTTATATATCAAGGTAATAAGAAGAAAAACAGATTTGTATATCTATTATATCTTGCATACTCATACCTTCATATGCTTTATGTAATTTTCACAGGAGTTTAAAAAAAATTTTTGTATGTAGATCTTGGCATGACAACTCCGTCTGCTTGCTGCTCAGGAAGCAGCAGAACTGCTATTTTGTAGGCTGCAGTTAAACTTCAGCTCCATCCTAGTTGGACTGCAGATGTCCTGCTGCTGCTGGAGCTGCTTAACTGTTTACTTGTATTGAATGCTTTAGTGGAGAGACTTTTCTCTAAACAACAATTTTGAGGTGTGTTACATGGATGATAAATTAGAGGCTCCGTTAAATGCTGTGTCTTCTTCATTAGTACTGGATCTTTTCTGGGAGATGACTTATCGGCTCTGCCACTAAACACTCAGGGCATCAGAGTTCTGTGTTTTTTCCCCCAAAATGTTACTAACGTTTCTCAAGTAGGAGTCATTCAGTCAACACAAATGCACTTAGCATATACCCTGTAGGTTAACAGTGTTAAAACCCTAGTGAGTTCTTTTGTGTTATGTGCTTGTTACCATAAAGATACCTTTCTTAACTGAAGTTCAAAAAGTATTTGTTCTGAACTTCCTGCTCATCTTTTTTTAGGACCTGAGAATCCTTGGTTGGTACAAGCATACGTAGCTGCAGCCAAGCATCCGTTTGCCTCTGTGGTTGCACAGGAAGTATTTCAGAGTGGTATCATCCCAGCAGATACAGACTTTCGTATCTACAGGGACTTCGGCAGTGTTCCAGGTGTGTTACCAGAAGACATGCCAATGCATGTTATGCAGCCATTTATCTTATTATAACAAGGAGAATGTCCTGCATTTTAGTGTGTAAAGATGCTCAAATTTGGTTTGACTTTCAGTTTGGGAGCAAGTTTTCCTGCCTTTAGGTTTGGTTTGTCCTGCATGTTCTTAAGAATGTGTTTTGGAGACTGCGGTTTTCCAGAAAGAAACTACCTGGTGGAAAAGTTCCCTGAAAATTAGTATAGCACTCCAGGAATTAACAGTACACTCTTAAATAGCCTGTTTGAAACATTTTTGTAATGATGCTAATAATCTGCCTGCAGGAATTAAATGTCTGTGCCTAATGGGTAAAACAAAATTATCTTTTTTAAAATAGTGACTAAGTAACTAATGCATTTTCATTACCTTTTATATTGTCATAATGAAGCACAGGACAGCATGTTCTGGTTTTACTAATCTCTTTGCAGTTTATTTGTTCTGCAGAGAATGACCAGTGGGAAAAAATTGTGAAACACAGTGCAAACACAATTCAAAGTAATGTAATCTTCTGTAAAATCTTTGCTGTTTGGCACAGGTTATCATTGGAATAATATTCAAGAAAAGTGATATTTCTAAATTGATTCTTAGAACAAAATATGTTGGTGTATTCTGAACTGTTCCAAAGTATACTTATAGCCTAAAAATAAAGTAGCTGAACGCTTTGTACAATTTGTTCTTTATTTGTTCACAATCATACCTGGATCATAAATGGTAAATGAATTCTCATCGACCTCTGTTTTTTTTCTGACCAAATAGAAATTAAATAATTGAGGTAAAGAACTAGTTTGTTCCTCTTTGTCCACTGATAAAATTAAGGTCTGATTTGTTAAACCGCTGCAAAAGTGTGAGGATTCAGATTGCAGACAGCAGCTTTTTGCATATGCAGCTAAGAGGTCATATGTTTGAGATACACTGAATGTATAATTAACCTTGCAGCAAACCTTTTTTTTTTTTGCAAATATTTTTGGGTTGTTTTTTTTTTACAAATTACTTGGACTCTTAATTTAGGACTTTTCAGGTTGGCTACTTGTAAAGATGTTTACACATTTTAAGTAAAAAGAACACACCTGGTATTTTGACAAGTTCCACAGTACTGCTTTTTATTACTTTTCAGCATGGATCTCTATTGATGTTTTACCAGTAAATATCTGGAAAGCACGTTATACATTTTTGTGTGAAATATGTCTGAGGCTTTTGCATGTTTGGTTTCAGGTTTTAGGTGTACATAATTTCAGATGTACTTTTTCTCTCTCTGTAGGAATAGATTTGGCTTTTATTGAAAATGGCTACATTTATCATACCAAATATGACACATCAGACAGAATTTTAACCGATTCCATCCAGAGAGCAGGTTGGTATTTCAAGAATTCAGTAATTTACTGAAGACTGGTGTTGTGGCTGCTTTTTCAATTTCTTGTAAGACTATAATCACTAGAAATTTGTAAGTTTATTAACAAATTTAGAACATGCTTGACACATGCAAAAGAACAAAGAACTGAATGCGTGTCTTTAAAATACAAAGGAAATTTGTTTGGTCACCTTGGGAAGGTAAACTTTATCATGATCCAGTAAAGTTGATTTGAAAGTAACTGTGGAATCAAAGTAATGTTATAGTCTTGCCATTGATATGTGATTGTTCAGCATTCTGTGTTCCTTTTCTCTCAGTAAGTCTCCTTGTTGATTAATGTTCATCAGGAGAAGCTTATGGCTAATTTGGTGACATAGAGACTGATCTGCCAACAGAGGTTTTTCTTTTAGAATGGATTCTAGTAAAACTTATGTGGTAGCACACACATTCTGGATAAACAGGATTTATTTTCTACTGACAGGTTGTGCTTATAGTGAGCTTTTTGACAGACTGCAGTAAAAAAATTTGCAGTAAGGCTTTTGGTTTCTCAAGAAAAACTAGCATAATCTTAAATGCCTCCAGGATTTTGAACATTTCTCTCTTTAAGCTTATGCAGAAGGCAACTTAGATGATCACTGAGTAAGAGTTTTAAACACTTTCATTTAAACTGCCAGTGCAGTTGTAAGACAAAGTATTTCCAAATTCCTGATTTTACTGGTCATGGTAGTTACATAGAGCATCTCTTGCTAAGCTATCACAGCTTTAAAAAGTCAACCAAACCAAAAATAGCCCAAACGAACAAACAACACGGACTTTTCAGACAGTAAGCACTTATACAGGTCTAGTAAAAGTAAAGTGAAAGTTGAAAACAGTTTTTCTCGTTTGATTACATGTGTTTTAGCTGTACTGTGGAAGAGGTAGTTGTACTTGTACTTGTAGGCTACAACGAAAATGAGCTATTTTGTCGCCTACCTTACAATAATCTATGGAAAGAAAGGCAGGTAATTCATAGTCATTAAAACATGGAGGGGAAAGGTTACTAGTGGCAAGGATAAGAGGAGGAAAAGAAGGAAATTATAAACTCTTCTGTGGGTTAGCCTTGAAGTCCAGTTATTTGGTATCAGATCTGAAGAAGGGTTTATGGGCTGAAAGCCTGACTACTACTTTAATTGCAACAGCTTCAATACATGAACCTTCCCAAGTATACTCATTTTAGTTACAGCTGTATAGATTAACTCATGAAAATACTATGCTATGTGTACCACCAAATACCTATTTCAGAATGATCATGTGTCTATTTACGTCTTTGTGGATATCTCAGTACAGTTTTATTTTTAAGAATGCTTATATTTAAAAGAGTGCTGTGTTTTAATTCGCAAACCCTGATGTTGTACATCTGATTTTTTAATAGGTGACAATATTCTAGCTGTGCTAAAATACCTAGCAACATCAGATAAGTTGGCTAAATCTGTTGAGTATCGGCATGGAAATGTTGTGTTCTTTGATGTATTTGGTTTATTTGTCCTGGCTTATCCTGCTCGTGTTGGCACCATCATGAACTATATTACAGCAGCAATTGCTTTTCTTTATTTAAGCAAGAAAGTTTTACAGCCCAAAACCAGAGGTAAGTCTAGTTCTTAAAAAAAAAATAATTGTGTTACTCTTTAATGAGTAGCAATTAGTAGATGAAGAAGTGTTCAGGCAATTAACGCATCTTTTTAGATAACTTCAGAAATAAATCTTAGGTGTGCAGCAGAGTTGTTTCATGTATAAATCTATCAACGGTGAATAGTTATCATGAAGAAAAACTATGATACGTCTAGATGTCAGCATTTATGAATCACAGTTATGTCTCATCCTTTCATGAAGTTTAAAATTAAATCTCTGTAAAGATGTAAAAAGGAAAAAAAAAACAAACTCAAAACTTGCTTAGTATCTCTATAAACTATTTCACAGAATCACAGAACCTTAGGAGTGGAAGGGACCTCGAAAGATCATCCAGTCCAAACCCCCTGCCAGAGCAGGATCACCTAGACTGGGTCACACAGGAACACGACCAGGCAGATTTTGAATGTCCCCAGAGAAGGAGACTCCACAACCTCTCTGGGCAGCCTGGTCCAGTGCTCTGTCACCCTCACAGTGCACAAGCTTTTCCTCATGTTCAGATTGAACCTCCTATGTTCCAGCTTGCTCCCATTGCCCCTTGTCCTGTCATTGGCTGTCACTGAGAAGAGCCTGGCTCCTTCCTCCTGACACTCGCCCTTTAAAAATTTATAAACATTAATGAGATCACCCCTCAGTCTCCTCTTCTCCAAGCTAGGAAGGGAAGAAGAACCTCTCTCGACCTGCGAACCACAGCCCTTCTGATACACCCCAGGATGCCATTGGCCTTCTTGGCCACAAGGGCACATTGCTGGCTCATGGTCATCCTGCTGTCCACCAACACCCTCCTTTTCTGCCTGGCAGCTTTCCAGCCACTCGTCCCCAAGCCTGCACCAAAGTGCAGGACCCGGCACTTGGCCTTGTTGAAGCTCATACAGTTGGCCTCAGCCCATTGATTCAGCCTGTCCAGGTCCCTCTGCAGAGCCTTCCTACCCTCAGGCAGATCAACACTCCCTCCCAACTTAGTGTCATCTGCAAACCTGCTGAGGGAGCACTCAATCCCCTCATCCAGATTGTTGATAAAGATGTTAAACAGGACTGGCCCCAGAACTGAGCCCTGGGGAACACCGCTTGTGAGTGGTGGCCAACTGGATTTAGCTCCATTCACCACAACCCTCTGTGTTTGGCCATCCAGGCAGTTTTTAACGCAGCAAAGTGTATGCCCATCCAAGCCACGTCCAGTCAGCTTCTGTTTATTCTGTTAGCACAGGTAGGGCTTCAGAATCATGTTTCTTTAACACCTGTGCATAGTCAAGTGGTAAATAAGGCAAATAAGAAAATAATGAATGGGGAAAAAGATAACAAAGCTTAATAAAGAGTGTGAAAACTTAAATTTTCCAATTAGACCTTTTCAGTTATATGTAGGAACATACCTGTTTAAAAGAAAAATCAAATAAAATCCAACATACCGCACCTCCTGCCCCAATCTGGCAAACATTTTTACTTTACAGATAGTACAGTGGTAGCAGGTTTCCAAGAGAAATTTTTACTATCAGGAATATTATCATTACAAAATTCATCACTACTCTAAGAATAAATCTTGCTGTGGGGAAGACTGCAAAAAAGCCTTATGAAGAAATAGACTAAGTGATTTAGACCATGCTGTTAAGAAAGCTTCAGAGTGGACTTCTCATGTGGTTTGGTTTTGGTCATTAAAGCAATTACACTGTGGGATAGTTGAATCTTAATGATAGTCTGTGGTAGAATACATGACTGTTGAATAAAGTCTTTTTTTCTCCTTTATAGCTGTTCATAACCTGAATAAATTGTTCACTGCATTCGGCTTAACAGTGATAAGTTGGGTGGCCACACTGGTGACGGTTCTTATAGTGGCAGTGTTCGTCTCCATCATTGGACGGTCCCTTTCTTGGTACACACATTTTTATGTTTCTGTGTTTCTGTATGGCACTGCAGCTGCAGCTAAGCTCATCCTTGTGCATACTTTAACCAAGAAATACTTCTACAAGGTAAGCTTGTGTTTGGTGCTGATGTTGAAGGGAAACGTAGTGTTTAATCTGTGGAAGACTTAATTTTTGAGTTGATTAAAAAAATGCTAAAAGTTTTCTTCATTGGACAGAAGTATTTAAAATGTTACTGTAAAAATGCTTTGCTTAGTCATTGGCATTGCTCTACTAAACCAGAGAGTTAAGACCTTCGTGATTTAAGGCTTTCTCCTTGCTTATGACCTTTAGGAGCTGCTTCAGAAAAAACTGCAAAAGCCTAGCAGATGATGGTATAAGGTATTGATTTTCCTCTGTTTGCATCTTCCCTTCTCACCACCACTTCAATGACAAGAGATCAGAGCAACAGCTGGAGAATTTAGGTTTTCTGATACCTTTCAAGATTGTTGATAATTACACAATCTTCATATATACTCAAAAGTTCTTTGAATCTTACCAGACTCTTGCATTTTGTATCACAGGCTCCCTAAATTTAATAATTTCTTTTGATATAGTACCTCCTTATGTATCTTTTAATATTTTTATTTCTTATTTAATCTGATTTATCATTTATATTTTGTTATGAAACTTGGCATCCCAGTTCTCTCTGTTTTATTCTGTCCTTTTATTATGCATATTGTTTTGGTGATGTCATTTGTATTCATACCCTTCTAAGCAAATAATACAGTCTTTTTTTCAGGTGGTTCATACAAGAGCTTTTTTCTTACATGTGTCAGAAGTTCTAGTTCTGTCATGCCCCCTTCTAATTTAGTAATCTATGTTCTACAGAGCTTTCTAAGTGAAGCTGTGGTAAAAATCTGAGTAGTCACCCTTGCCTGTATGATTATTCTGGTCTGAGTTATTTGACTGCAGCTGGAGGTGGAACAGAGCTCTTGATAATCCATAGTCTATTCTATAGGTGAAGGTCATTTGGGCCCCTGCAATGCTTGGTGAGGATTTCCATTGCTCTCATTTGTCATGATTACTGTCTACCTTCCTTTTTTGCTTAGAATTCTTTCTTACGGAGTAACTAACATGATTTAATGTGCATAATGATGTCATAATCATAGCTCATAACAATTATTTTGTCTAGATAATAGTTTAACAGTTTTATGTTAAAAACAAATAGGGCCTTGAGGTGGTGCTTTGAGGTATCTGACAGATGATACTCTTCCAGGGCAGAAGTTGACTACTTGAGCCTGTTAGGTTTGGGTTTTAGGTACAGCAATACTTACCCAACTTGCTGTTACTTATCTTCACAGCCATTTGTATGAGCTTTGGGCAAGGGAATTTGGGAAACCAAAGTTGTCAGCCAAATAAAGCTTTATCCAACCATTTGAAGAATGTTAAGAATTTACTGAAATTTGATTGTATGGAAAGTTCTGGGCAGATCCATTGTGTCTTTACCTGAAAGGGCGTTTTTAAGTTTTTGGGGAAGGATAGTGTTAACTGCTATACATATGTTAACAAATACGTGTATGTGGTGGTGTCTCTTTGTGGAAAATATGAGTCATTTATAAGATAGATGTGCTGTTACTGTTTTCTAGTCTTTTGGATGAGCTGATGAGAGAGTGTACTTTTGCTAACCTTTCCAGGCTCTGGATCTACTTCTTTCCTGCTGGTGGTCTGATCAGCAGATCAACCAGTGCATTATCATGAGGCTCTTAAATTTTTTTGTATGTTGAAGCTTGCAGTACACTGTACAGTTTATGCTGCCTCTATCTTAAATTGTACTTGAGAGTTGTATAAGAATTTTGGAAGCTTATTTCTTACTTGGCTATCACAGGCAATGCCAGGGTGTTAGTGGCTCAAGAACTTGGAATTAATAAGCTTTTTGTTTTGAAATAGGTTTGGCAACTCATATGTTTCTCCTTCTCCTCCTTTTTTATTTTTTAATTTTGATTTACCAGCCCAAAACTGAAACGGATGCTTTCTAATAGCCAGTGTTGACACAGGCAGTCCTACTTGCTGCTAGCAGGATTACAATGAAGAATCTTGTACTACAGATATTGCCCATATAACTTAAAAAAAAAAAACAAGACACAAAATGAAACCATTTTCTTGATGGTTAAGCTTCCTTCTTTTTTGAAAACGTATTATCTGGCCCATGGATGTCATCATGGATGCCTATGGATAGTATATTTTAAAAAGCAGACTTCTGAAGTTACAGCTGTGGCATGACATGTAAAGGCGCAAGTATAACATTTGTGCACTAATAACAGTGCTTATATAAGAAGTGTATTAACAGCTGCTGTTCAAAACCAGGTTTAGAATCTCAGGAGATGTAGATCATTTTTTCACATATAAGTAGTATGTATCTTTTTTATAAGCTTCACAAATACCAATGCCTTTTATGAAAAAGACCCTATATGCCTGTGTACCAGAAACATTAGCCTTCCATTTTCTTGACACTGTCATTTGTACGTTCCGTTCCTCCCTCTGCCCTAGCCCATGTAATCTCTCTTTCAAGCTATATCAGAGCAGATTTTAAAAATTAACAAATGAAAGTATGCTCTCATAGATAACTCTAAATGGTAAAAATGGTGAGATGATGCTTGTCAAAATTGTTTTGTCCAAGTAAAACAATTATATATAAGAAATAAGGATTTTTCTATGTGTTCTCATGAGATGTGATACACGGAATATGCTCAGTAACAAGTGTATTTGCTTTGTTTCTTACAGAATATGAATGAGCAGTACCTGGGAGATACTTTTTTTGATGTCTCATTGATAATTTGGTCTATAGCATTGGCTATGATTACTCACATGGGCCTTTGTTCAGCATTCATTTGTACGTTATGGGTAGCCTTTCCTTTACTCACTAAGATGATGTTCCATAAAGAATTCAGCCAAAAAGGTATGAGTTTTGAATGAGGGAGGTTGTATTTTGAAACCTCTGCCCCTGCTATTGTATATTGGGTGTTTTCTTCTGAACTCTATTGTTTAAGCAAAAGAAATCTCAAACTTTTGAACTTTGAATAGTCAAAGTACACGTGACAGTTTTGTCTGTAACAGTGTTCTTGAACTAAAGACAGTTTGAAAGTATGGAGATGCTTTTTAAAAAATACACTAAAAAACATCCTGTGTCTCAGAGTAAAAAGAACAATGCTACACATGGGGTTATTAATAAGTGATCAAATACTTTGATGGACAGTGAAGGTTGTTAAAATACTGTAATATTTAAACAATGTTTAGGACAGAACAGCTGTTTAAACTTTTTTTTGTAATACAACAATATTGTTGTGGTGTTTTTGAAATAGTTATATTGGCACTGGCTAGGCAAAATGAGATTCCCTTTCCATACCCTCACTGACCTCATTAATGTTTATGACCTCATTAATGTTTATGACCTCATTAATGTTTATAAATTCATAAAGGTCGAGTGTCAGGAGGAAGGAGCCAGGCTCTTCTCAGTTACAGCCAATGACAGGACAAGGGGCAATGGGAGCAAACTGGAGCATAGGAGGTTCAACCTGAACATGAGGAAAAGCTTGTTCACTGTGAGGGTGACAGAGCACTGGACCAGGCTGCCCAGGGAGGTTGTGGAGTCTCCTTCTCTGGACACATTCAAAACCCACCTGAACGTGTTCCTGTGTGACCTAGTCTAGGTGATCCTGCTCTGGCAGGGGGTTTGGACTGGATGATCCTTCGAGGTCCCTTCCAACTCCTCATAACTAACTCATTCTGTGATTCTGTGTGGTTCTGTGATACCCATGTCAGAGATGAGGACTAGTATTGTGTACTGGGCCTTGCAGCAGTATATGGATGTATTAGGAAAGCTGAGTGTTTATGTCCTTTTAAGCTTTTATTTTTTGTCTTAATTTTTTTTCCTGTCACCTATAGGTGTCACAGTGAAATTTGTCATGATGTACCTGC
This sequence comes from Mesitornis unicolor, assembly GCF_000695765.1. Classification (NCBI taxonomy): domain Eukaryota; kingdom Metazoa; phylum Chordata; class Aves; order Mesitornithiformes; family Mesitornithidae; genus Mesitornis; species Mesitornis unicolor. The sequence continues at coordinate 14,462 of NW_010159929.1, forward strand.
TGGGAATGTTTGTTCCCTATCTGTATATGATGTATCTTAGTTGGACTATATTTGAAATGTTTACTCCTATCATGGGACGAAGTGGTTCAGAAATTCCACCAGATGTGGTATTGGCAGGATTTATTGTGGTTATCACTGTGATTCTGTCATCCTATTTTGTAAGTAGAATTTGTAAACATTTAAAACTTTTAAACTTTCTCTGGAGTTTAAAATCAATGTTTTTTCTAAATTAATACTTGAAGCTACTTCGACAACATCTTAAATGTTACAGGAAACTTCTAAGAAACATGTCAGAGATTTCATGTCTTACGTTGGGCAAAGGAAAGTCATCGAAACAGGCATCACAAAAATGTATCTGCTCTATGATGATGTAGTAAAGATTGGTGTAAAATATGCAATTTAATGCTGGAATTAATTTTAAGTGGAGTATAGGCATTCATTTTAGGTGAAGTACAGTTTGGGGCATTGAGCAGCCTGATCTAGTGAAAGATGTCCCTGCCCATGGCAGGGGGGTTGGGCTGGGTGATCTTTAAGGTCGCTTCCAACCCAAACCATTTTATGATTCTGTATAGCTGAACAATATCTATACTACACTTTAAAAAGACATTCTTAGGTGGTGAAGCTTTTGCTGCTGTCCTTGCTGCAAAGGTTCTAGAGGTTTGTAGGCAGGTGTTTTAAAAAATAGGAAATTTTTGAAAGTTCCATGAAGTACTCACTTCATTTCTTTTGCTTTTAAATACTGAGATTACAAAGACGTGTCTTGTGTCAGTCTTTGCAATAGTACCTTTTTAATGTACTTTCAGTTCCATAACTGGATTGTAGAGTTAAATGAATAGTGTCTTGTTTTTCAGTCTTGCAGTTTTCTAACTGGGATGTCTTTTTTTTCTCTAGATAAACTTCATTTACCTTGTCAAAAGTACAAAAACGACACTAATAACTTTAACTACAGTGTTTGTAGTCACTCTGATTCTTGTTTGTAGTGGAGTCTTCTTTCCTTACAGTTCTGATGCAGCTAATCCAAAGCCTAAGCGAGTCTTTCTCCAGGTAAGATAAGTCTTGCATATCATACTGCTTCTGTTGGTTGGAAGAGTGTTTTATTTTTTTCACAGCTTAACCTGCTCCTGTGTCATTCCCTCCCCACAATGATTGTTTCTGGATTTGAAAGAATTGCTAATATTTTCCATGTTCATCTGTTCAGTTCAACTGTGTCAGAAGAGCAGGTTTTTTTAGAGGGAGAGTTGAATAAGTAGTTAAAGTGAATGTGATGGGAGATGAGCAAATACAGGCTTACAGTCTGATGACTTATAGCCATCTTCTAAATGTAGGTAGTTTTTGTGATATGTTTCTTTTATCTGAGTAATTATCTATCTATATATATTCATACTCAGATATGTGTTCAGTGAATACTGAAAATGCAGTAGACCTTAAGGATTGACACAGAGGGTATTTCAGAATCCCTTCTGACTCTTGCGAACTGCACAGGCTCCATCATGTTTCTGTGTATCTTTCTCTTTTTTTTTTTTTCCCCTCCTTCTAGCACACGAGCAGGAGGTTTCATGATCTAGATGGAAATGTGATTAAAAGTGACTCTGGTATATGGATTAATGGATTTGATTATAATGGAATATCTCACATAACTCCTCATGTACCTGAAATCAATGACACCATTAGAACTTCATGTGAGGAGCAGGCTCCCTTCTGTGGCTTTCCTTGGATTCTGCCAGTGCATTTCATGTTTCGGTTGGTGTGAATGCTGCTTCGCTTGAGCACTTAACTGCCCAAGCACATTGGTCATTTATGCAGTCTTGCTTATGTAAGGGAAGAAAAAGTAAGGCTAATCTTGGTCTAAAAGTAAATGATCCTTCCACTTCAGAAGGCACTTGAACTGTCTAGGTGCAGGGACTTCTACCAGAATCTCTGCCAAGAGATTCCTCAGTCTGCTGCGGGAGCTGTAGAAGTTGTGTGAAGAATCAGTGTCAGCACTAGTGGAGAAAAAGGTGAAGGGGGAGGCCTTTTAAAGCACAGTTCAGAGTAGGGGTTTGTACATCACTTCCCTTCTTCCCCAACTCAACACAGCTGACGAGAGAGGAAGTCTTAGAGTAGCTGGTCTCCACAGAAGAAAGCTAGCTGCTACAACTGTTTCTCATACACCAGAAATCTTGTGAGCAAAAGTGTAGCAGTTTGAACATGCAAATGTTCTTACTTATTTTACTGTTTTGTAAATTAAGGCAGATGAAGGTAATAAACACATTGGTGACTACTTTCCTATTAATATGCCCTGGTCACAAGCTGCTAATTTAACCTTCCTTCTGCTAGAATTAGTAGATTTTGAATATTTAATTTCTGACAGCACAGCCAGCTATACTACACAAAGTTTTTCTTGGCTTCTCATATTTAGTACCTCTGACTGTTGCATTAAGAATAAGTTAAAAACTTTTTTTCTTTTTTTTAACAGGAAAAACTGGTATCTTCCTGCTCCAGAAATTTTTCCAAGAAGCCCCATTCACTTTAAAGTTCTATCCAAGGAGCAGATGCCCTGGAACTCTGTGAGGTTAAACTTTGAAATATCTGGTGAGTGACTAAAGCTTCTGATTTGTGATTTGTGTTTATTTTTATGCCCATAATAAATTGGGTTTCAACTCTACTACTGCAGGTCCTAGTGCCATTCCTAAGATAGTGAGCTCTGCAAGACTGGCATGAATGAATTCAATTTTGTAATGCTGTGGGTGTTGTGTTGCAGTTATTTGTGGGACTGATAACCTTGTCTGTTTTGAGTAGGCCTTGATCTGAGCTCTGTCCCTCTCTTACATCATCGCATTTATCACTTAGAAATAATTGAAGCCACACGTAGTAATACACAGATAACATGCTACTCTATTGTAAAATAGATGGTATGACTCCACCTGTTCATATGTCTAGAACATATCCCTGTCTCTGCAGGTCCAAGTCACATGTCACTGTACGTTCGGCCACATGAAGGGTCAGCTCTGTCCTCCTGGTCCCTTGGGGATGGTATCCCGGTGGCCAGTGTGGGAGGAGACTACTTTGTGTTCTACTCTCGTGGGCTGCAGGCTACCCCATGGCACTTCTGGGTAGAACTGACAGTGAGTATGCCACCACTGGAAACACCATGTCCTTTGGTCTGCCCTCTTGGCACCATTTCTGCGTTCTTATGTGAAAGATGTCATAGTAGCTTTCTTAAGCTTGGCTTTACTTGATAGATCCTAATTCTTGGTTCCCTCTTTTCATTTGTCCTTTAAGTTCATGTATGAACTCTCATGTACTTTTGATGCTTAGTCCACTAACTTGCCGAACAGCCAAAGTGAGAATACTTTTCTTGTCTCCAGGGTCTTAGGTTGTACGTTTGGATTTCTCTGAACTGAACCTCATAGTTCTTGAAGTTTTATCTTTATTACTGTTATTTCAGAGTTATTTTTCTTATTGTGAGTAGTTTCCTTTTCATGTATCTTGTTTGTTTGGTTTTGGCAAATTACAGGGCATCCTTGGTGGGAAAGTTACCTGTATTGAAACTGAAGAGAGTTGTAAAAGCTTTGTTTTCTATATTTTGTTTTATATTCTTTTCAGTTGGAAGCAAGGCTTCCAGCATTGCTGTTCCAGTGAGATTTATGATTTCCACCCCCCATTACCTAACCAATGAAGAACCTTTTTGTAGATCTGTGTGTTTTTATTATAGGTTTAAGAGTATCTTATTCTTTGAGTAAACACTACAAGAACCTTGGAAAGTTCAGAAAGTCCCTTGTTCCTTCCTAGATCATGCAGTCTAAACACTTAACCAAATAATCCTCTGAGGGTGCTTGATAAAAGCAGACAGGAATCTGCAGCATGACAGGCTTTTTTGATAGTGGCAAAGCTAGGCAGAAAAGGCTTTTCCTCCCAAGGATTCACAGTAGAGGGATCAGTATAAATGCTGTGTTGGAGTCCGTGTCTTGTTTTGTCAGGAAAACAAACAGATAAAGATGTTGGAGTTAGAAACATGTCAGAAGCTCTGTGATCTGAATACCTAGTTGAAAGTTCAATGCATTGTATAATCAGACTGATACATTTGAAGATAGGAAGTGTTTTAGCATGTAGGACAAAGAGCAGCAGGATGACGTTTGTTGCATAGATGCTAATTGTGTAGAAAAGTACATCTGGATTGATCTTGTGTTTAAAAGCCATAAACAATCATAAAGACTGTGTTGCCCTTTTCTCACTTTCAGGCTCCAGAAAAGCATTCTGATGGAATAGTCTCGCTTGCCATAGCAGCACATTACTTTTTTGGGGAAGATCAAAAATCGCCTCAAATCTATGCCTTACTGGAGAGGTTTCCAAACTGGACGTTTTCTTCTGGTTGGTCCTGCACTTATGACCTCTTTGTCTTTTAATGTTGGCAGTAATGCAACATTAATGGGATTATCTCACTGACACAGAATGCTGCTGAAGTGAAGATGCCAGAGACTTTCACAAGAATTTGAAGTACTTGCACAACAAATAGTATTTCTTTGGCAGTTTGACCATTTGAAGACTACTGCTTTCTTGGGGATATAGTAATACTTCGTGTCAATGTGAATACAGTTCAGCTTGGTTCTTCCACTGAAGTGGCAGTTTGACTAGTGGGTTTCCTAAAATGAAAACTGCATTTGAGGAGGTATCATTAGCATAATGTGATGGCAATTGTAATTAAAGGGTCTCATGAAATTATTTTGATGTTATGTAAAATATAACTGTACTTCACGCACATGTGGGGACTATCACCTACCAATCCTGTCCGTCCTATCTTCAGCTAAAAGATGCTTGTTCACATGGTGAGAGGCAGAGGAGGCAAAGTCCTAAATACAGATTTTGTCAGCGGATGAACTCACTGAAAGCTGTGATGCTAATTTAGATTGCATTCCCAGTCCTTGGCAAATGCACTATGCAGAAAGAATTTATATTATGGTGGAATATGGCGATTATTTATCTAGATTATCTTTTCCAGATAATATTGTTTCTATTAAAGCTTCGTTGCTCCCTTTTGCCTGTCTCTTCAACATTACATCTTGAGTGGGTAAGTTTGATTGAACTATCATCTTCTGGTTTTGCTCCTGTTAGGATCTTTCAGTATCTGTATATGAGCATGTGACTTGCTTTCTTGTGTATTAGTGTCAAGTCCCTACTCCTTTATGTGGATGTCTTATAATTAATCTACTCTAGATTTCAAGTTATCTTCTGATTTATTAGAACTGGCTAAATTTTGCTATCTCCTCTGGAAAGACTTTTGGTAATGTGACAGTATTGGACTTTGCTAACACATTCACCTGTTTCTTAAAATACTGTTTGCTTATCATAAGGAAAAATACCAAGAAGAGTCATCTCTTTAAAGATGTCTAATGTCTGTTCATTGCTCTTGTTTTATTTCCACAGGATGGGTTTTATAAATGGCTGAGAGTGATTTAGAATATCTTCCAGTTTTAATTGACAAGCTTTTAGTTCAGAAGCCATTGACCTCTTTGGGTTTTTTTTTAATACTCCCAGTTTTTTTTCAGTGCAGTTAGTTAATGTTAGTTTCTGAAATTCAAAGAACTCTGTGTACCTGAATAAACTTCTTCATGCTTTTTTTCCCAAACTATATATAGAACATTCTGTGACATCAATACCACACTGCACGTTGTACAAATTAGTATTTTGCTCATCTCATGAGTATTGCCAAATCGCCTGCCAGGCAGATTTTGTGCATGCATCATAATTTTGAGTGAAAACATGCTAGTGCTAGGTTTGCAGGGCTTGTGAAAGAAGATTTTCTGACAACTTCAGTTTGTGTGAGCTGTGAGGGACCACTGTTCCCTGGTTCATTCCTTCAAATTGCTCTGTAGCTGTGTGTGATAGTGGCAAGAAGTAGATTCATTTGCTGGAAAGTGCATTCGTGAAGATTGTCAGCTGACTCGGGGACTAAGGAAGGAGGTTTACTTACTGTAATCATAACGAACTGGCCATCAGTATCTTAAAACCAGTGGGTCTTTCTACATTATGTGCGTTAATCAACACTCACTTGATTGCATCTGATTTTAAACTACGATCGCTATATTACACATTCATTATTTTTTAAAAAGTGCTATTAATTAATTGAAAAATAGTTTTAGTTCGTAACTCTCGTGTCTTAAGTATCAACAGATGTTTTGTACTGTACTCTAGCTGATGCATAGCTAGTTAACTAAAGCTGCACTGATATTTACAGTCTTCCTCTGTTTTGATTTTTATCTTGTGTTTGGCCTTGGATTTAAGGCTTTGAAAAAATGCTGTGTGAGGAATTCATACTGGGAGCCAAAACCATAAAAAAGCCTGTAAGCAGCTTCTGCACCTTCAGTGAAGCAGTAACTTTTGCTAACTCAGGATTTAATCTTTATTTAGTAAATTTAATTATGAAGGATGTCTAGTTTTTTGTAAATTTCTGTCTTTGTAAATAAAAGCAAAACTTCATCAGTGAAACTTAATTTTCAGGATGATTAAAGGCATATTTGAGTTGGTTTTATTCATTGCACTAATGTTTTGTTTAAGCTTGAGGAAGAAATACTGCCAGGCGATGCTGGAGTTAGTATTAGAGCTATGTGGAAGACATGGATGGCCAAATAATATAAAAATGGTCTGAGCTGAGAAATGTTAATACGAGGGCTCTGGCTGGTTGCCTGGAGAGGAAGGTGCTTCTTGAAGCAAGATGAGGTATGGAAGCGTCACTAGTAGCAAAGCTAAGTATTCTTTGTAAAACCAGTATTTGAGAGTAAATTTATTGTTGATCACAAGTAGAAAAACAGGATGGAAGACTTTGCTGTTTCAATTTCCATCTGCTTCCCCATGCATTACAAGCAGATTAGTCATCTGCTACTGTAGTTTGTTATTTCTCATAAGTATTGTATGTCTTATTCTCTGAAACATACAAAGAGCAAGCAGCTGGTAATGTTACGGAGAGAAGGACATGGGAGTAGAAAAAGTCTTTATTCTTAGTGGGGGGCAGTAAGCAGCTAGTTGACTGGAATTCCCCAAAGTTCATCTGAGACAATTTACGTGCACAGCCTTTTATAAATTGCTTTACTCTCCTGTAATGCTAGAGTTCTTCCCTGACATTTGATAGCTTTCACATTCTATTATGTTTGCTGTAGTACTCTGTTACATAACTATACATAAAAGAGCTTCAGAAATCAGTATTTTAACCCCCCAGAATTAACAATTTTAAGCATGTTTGCAAAGGTGACCTGTACATGTTGTGCTTGTACAATCTAATGCAGCATTGGAGTGTGCCACTGTACCTTCAGATTGCCTGTCAAGTAAAAGTGTGCATTTGAAGACAAAATGTTGGGATAGGGGCAGTGACCAGGAGAATTTCAGCTACCATACATGAAGTGACAGGCTCTTGAGCTGAGTGGAGCTCAGCTGTGTTAGTAAGATCTGTCTTCAATGTCTGTTCAATCGAGGCTGGGTTGCAAGCCTGTTAGAAAAACACTAATTAAGTAGACAAGATCTAACAAGTCTGTACAGAGCTAACTGTAGCATGTGGGACAGAGCTGCTGAAGAGTTTGCCTGCATGGAAATGCTGTTCAGTATTTATTTATTTCCCTGGGGGCTAAGACTGCTCTGGTTCTTGATAATAATCTGGAAGGAGCCTGCAGGATGACCCATCTTAAAACTAGGTATGAGGTGTTGGATAAAAAGCCATGCAAGATGAATAAGCCTAAGTGCTGTCACAAACCTGAGTAGTGAGACAGTATGAAGGCGTGTAAATGTGACTTCTGTTTTGAAGATAGAACATGGACTCTCAGTCTTCATTAAAAACTATTCCAGTCTTGAAATATAAATTAGTCCTGGAAATCAGTCAGACTTCCCAGTTCACTGCAGAAGAGGTGCGGCTGGGCTACAGCACTTCTGGTTCTGGCAAAAGCTGCAGATGCAGCGTGAGAACACGCCAAGGATGGAGCTGATACTTGAGCAGGAAGTATAAGCAATTTAGGGAGATTTAGTCGCTGCTACTTATATTTCAAGCAGAGTGTCAGGAAAGCTGGGGAGAGGCTTTTTAGAAGGGCAGGGAGAAGGGCTAATGACTTTAAACAGAAGGGGGTAGATTTAGACATTAGGAAGAAATTCTTCACTGTGAGGGTGGTGAGTCACTGGCACAGGTTTCCCAGGGAAGTTGTGGATGCCCCCTCCCTGGAAGTGCTCAAGGCCGGGTTGGATGGGGCTTTGGGCAACCTGGTCTGGTGGGAGGTGTCCCTGCCCATGGCAGGGGGGTTAAACTGGATGATTTTTTTTTTTAAGGCCCTTTCCAATGCAAACCAGTCTGGCTCTATGAAATGGGTAGAAAGGAACCCAGCATTGCTTTTTTTCAGCGGCAGTTGGTTTTGTACAGGATGAGAACCAGATCGAGGAAACCTGATGATATGCACATGCTTCTGAAGGATATATGATATCTTTGCCATTAAATACTAAATGTTTAAGTAGGCCAGACTGGCAAGAACCAGGGCAGTCAGTTTTATGTGAGCTGAGTAAGCAAAGTCAGAGAGATAATGAATTGGCATTCCATATAAAATGTTTACCCTCAAGTGGTTAAATAGCCCATTTTCCTCTATGTTTAGGCTGAGGTAATAGTGCCTATTTGTAGGTGAACAAACCTTTTCTGGTGGGTTAACCTTGGTTGGCTGCCATGTGTCCACCTGCTCTCCAGTGTCCTCTCCCCAGCAGGCCAGCAGGAGATGACAAGGTGAAAAAAAGCTCATGGGTTAAAACAGGGAGAACACTCACAAGTTATCACAACAGGCAAAATAGACTGGCCTTGGGAAATCTAATTTCATTTATTGCCAATTAAAAATAAAGTAGGATAGCAACAAAGAGGAAAATAAGATCTTTCCCCAACCTCCCCCTTTTTTTCCTAGAGCCAACTTCACTCTTCTACCTCCTCTTCCACAATGATGCAGGCGGATTGGAGATGGTTAGTGGAGGGTTGGGTCAGGACCAGTCCATAACAGTTCCCCTCTGCTGCTCCTTCTTCCTTACCCTGTTCCCCTGCTCTAGTGTGGGATCCCCCTGTGTGGGATCTAGTCATTCACGAACTGCTCCAATGTGGATCCTCCTTTTGATGGGGCAGCCCTTTAGGAACAGACTGTTTTGGCATGGCCTCCCCAGTTTCTGCCAGAACACCTCCTGTGTGGGTTGTGCATGGGCTGCAGCTTCCTTCATGGCTCATGCACCTAATCTGGTGTGGGGATCTTCTATAGCCTAGTGTGGATATTTGCTCCAATGTTCTCCACAGTGGATTGCCAGCGGCAGCCTGCTTCACCATGGTCCAGAAAGATTTAACTGCTAATGAACAGTACCACAGCAGTAAGATAGGAGTATCAAGAACATCAGTGTGTCAGTTAGTGTACATGTTTACTTGTACAGATCCACAGGCTGCAGGGGATCTCTGCTGCAGTGCCTGGAGCACCTCAACTTGCTTCTCCTTTATGGGCCTAGCTGTTTGTGTGACTGTTCCCCACATTTGTTTCCTCAGTCATCTCTCTCACAGCTGGTACACAGCATTTTTTGCCTCTTGTTAAATATATTATCAGAGAAGAGGCACCAGCTGGCTGATGGGCTCAGCTGTGTCTGGCAGAGGGCTCCTGGGCTCTCCTGCAGGCTAGCTACCCTCAGAGCCCCCCTTGCTACCACAGCCTTGCCACCTACACCCCACACACCTCTTTTCAAAATAAACGTTGGGTGTAAGTCCAAAGATGCACTAATAAGGTAGTTTTTAACTTGAAAGCTTGATGCCTTGGTCCTGTAAAACAGGCCATAGGGGTATGATGTGGCAATCAAACAATATTCACCAGATACTGCCAATGGCTTGAAGTCAGAAATAGTTATTGTCCACAGGAGTAACTTCAAGTAAAGTTGAATAAATTTGTCTTTTAATGACAGGTATAACAGCAGTGAAATTGAAATACGAAATTAGCATGTAAGATTTGCATAGAGATAACTACTAAAGAAGTACAAACTTCTAAAATTCCACAACTAAAAGGATTTAACTGCTAAACAACAGTAGCACAGTAGTAAGATACTAATATTAAGAATGTTAGTATATTGGTTAATGTATGTTTGCTTGCTTGCTTCCAAAACCTGACCAGCAGAAAGCTGATCTGGATGCACTCAGCTTACATCAGTACCACAGAATCACAGAAAAATATTAACTTGAAGCACAGTTTTTATTTCTTTTAACATAGATTATGCAGTTTATAATAAAAAAAAGCTTTAAGTATCCCCTTATAACAATAATGGATTTTGATGTGAGATCACAACAGGCTTGTAGGTATCATAGACTTTATTTGTAACCAGTAGCTACAATGCAGACTAAGCTTAATGCTGGCACTCCTGAACCAGATTTTTTTCCGATGATGTCAATATTAGTTTCAACTCTTAAATGGAAATTCAAGCTGCATTCACCAAAATCTCCAGCTTTCCCAGTAATACTTGCTATTATTGCACTTGTACTGGTTCTAGTGGCTTAGTAAAGCCATTCTAAAGCAACAGTATAATATCTGTACATTTTAAAGCACTTGATCTTATCTAAAAAGGAAATAAAAGATGATAAAACCACAACTTATTTCAACTTAATTGTAAATATTCCTAATTTTCAGAGTTTAAAAGGATGCGCACTTAGTAACTACACTTAAAAAGCAACAGATGCTGTAACTACCCTATGATGACTAGTTTGGTCCATGTCAGTAATCGAGTGATGTTACAAAAAATAAACTAGTTTATTTTGTATAAAATGAGTAATGCTGCATTTTTGTTCAGATTGCACAGTACAAACAAGCTAAAATCTAAATTAATACTGTTACAGGTAGTTCTTACATAGGGACAGCAGGTAGAAAAAATAAGTACCTCCAAGCAACAGACTTCTGCAGCCAGCTTTCCTTAACATTGTATGAAAGTTAAATATGTCTTAGTTACAAGTATACATATTATAAAATGTTTGTAAAATGTTTAAGTATGAGCTGGTAAACTAATTTTCCATAGCAAGAGTATATGATGATTATTTACATTTAAAAAATCCATTTTTCAGAAAAGAATTTACAATGAAATAAATAACCTTCAGCAATCCCTTGAACCCAACTACAAGATCTGTAAGTGGCAGTAAAAACCAGGTAAGCCACCTTATGTCAATGTTAGGTCAGTAAAGTATTCCTCATCCAGAAAGAAGTGCAACTCTGCTTTAACTTTACTAGCAATCTAGAAGCATGCACAATACATATAGGTACCCTCAAATATGGTACAACCTTGAGTATTTGTACAAGAGTATTCACAAAAACATACAATACATTTTACAGTCCTTTAATACAAAATATTGGTAGCAAACCAATCCGAACTGCATTGATCAGACATTTCTTAGGCCTGCAAGCTGCGAAGCATGACAGTTTTTAAATGTAATCCCCTCTTCACCTTTTAAACTCAAGCAGGAGATAAGTAGTTTTCCTCAGAACATGTGTTGGTGACGTAAAGGTACTGATGAACATTAGCTGAACCTGTCTCCATTGGCATTCACTGTCTCTCAGCACAATTAAGTCTCAAAGCCTAAAGCTGCAGTCTGAAGATTTCATTTTTAAAAAATCTTGCCTTCTTTAAAATTATTAGATGAACTGCTGCTTAGTTATCCCCACAAAGATTTCAAAGATTGAAATACTAAAAAAAAAAAATAATTAAAATAAAAAAGAGTTCAAATCCAAAACATGGAAGCATGTCTAAGAGCTGGTTTGCTTCCTTTCACACCTGATGCTTGGGAAGTTGCTCATCTTCCATTTAAGACACACTACAGTCATAACTGCCCTCCTGGAATGAATCCTCATCCTCAGTCTTAGACTTGTCTTCTTCATGCCTGCTTGCATTGCTGTTGCCAGCATCACTCTGAGGATTAGTGCCATGGCTAGATAAAGTCCTGCTTTCCTCAGCTCTGGGGTTCACTTGTTCGGTAACCTTAGAAGGATTCAGTGGCTGAAAAGCTTCAGGCTGTACTTGCTCTTCTGCTATTTCACTTAGTTTCTGGATCTGCGGTTTGATGACATTTAGAAATGGCTTGTACCCAGGGCTAGAAAACAGTGGCATAGAACACCATGAGTGAATTAAAAAATAGTACTTCTGCCATATGCCTGAAAAGTATTTCCTTGGGAGATGTTTAATATAAACGAGTATTTATTTTTAAATAGAGGGAAAAAGGCAACCATAATCAAACAATAAAAGGTAGTGGGTTAGTTGTTTTGGATTTGGTTTGGTGGTGGTGGGTTGTTTGTTTTTTTTCCCAGATCGATCACAGCTGTATTAAATGACAGTCCTGAAATTTTCTGCAAAAAGTGCTTTTGAGTAATTGCTTCAGCTAGGGCTGAGACAACTTGAAGTTACTTTCCAGGTAACTGTCTACAACTGGAATGAAGATGAAGGTGGAAAATAACACTTACCAATCTGTAGAAGCCCATTTGTCAACAGCATATAGGCCATCCTTGATATTCTGACAGGTTTCTCCATCAATATCAGAGGATTGCATTATACTGAAAACCTGGTTGATTACTGAAGATTCTCTGAGGATAAGGCCTATGATAATACACCAATCCAGACATCCTGCTTCCATGAAGATATGTAGCAAGTACCTACATGGAAAAACAAGTCTACTTATTTCTTTTTCCACTCTGATGACAAAATCCCAGTGGGATTCTGTAGCCAGTATTTCTTTCTCCTAATGCTGTGTACAAGTAATTTTAAATTTCAAATGCAAAGATTACATTACTTACCGCAGCTGGACCTGTGACTTGTGCGGCCCTTTACTAGCCAGTTCCAAAGAGATATGTTCAAGCTCTGACTGAGTTAAACTCAGACTGGAGAAGTTTTCATCCACCATGGTCCAGTCACCATCCACCATAGAACTTGTTTCAGTCAGGTCCGTTGCTGAACCAATGCTGCATTCATCACCTACCAAAAACACTCAGAAACATTAAGGGGTAGAGAAACTACTTACTTTAGTAAGACTCCATTTATGAACTACTTCCTATAGAAACTGACAGATTACACAGTAATGCTTTGCTTCGTATCACAGTGCTAAGAAGTTATTTTAGAACTACTATCCATCCCACTTCAGCACTCTTCTTGTCACACTATATGGCAGAAATATTTTTGCAGGAATTCAGTAGTTTTCTATCAAATAAAAATAATTCTGAAGAATAATATCAATAAGGGATCTTACAGATGTGTTGGCAACCATTGTAAGAGCACAGCGACAGCCTCTTACATACTATACTCCTAGTATTAAGTCTGTAGGAAGGGTTGCAGTCTGTCTAAAGACACTGCTTCTTAACCTTTAAATTTGTTAAAAATGAAGATGCAACACAAAGTTCTTCATACAAAACCCTGATGATTCTGAATGCCTGGTAATGTAAATATTTACCTGCACTAACTACAGAAAGAAGTGTTTCTAATAAAATCATGAAGAGTAGATAGATGTAGCCACAGGAACAGTAATAGCAAAGTTAAAACCATTATGGTGGTGGGTCATGAAGGAACAGTTTTGATATTAAAGGTGATGTATCTTTTCTGTTAAAAATGTTTAGAAAGTCAGAAAGTTATTTTATTAGCTTCTTGCCCATGAATACTACTGCTGGATTAGTTATTTGTGAAATTACTATTATTAGAATTCAGCTCGCAATGTTTAAATACTATTAAGTTTCACTTTAGAAATAAACTGATTCAAAATGTATACCAAAGTCCATTGAACTCCAAGGTCTTTATCCAGCTCAGAAAAAAATTAGATACTTGTTTATAGAAACAGTGGTAGTGGTAGACAGCACAACAAGATAGTGCAATGAAGAATGAAACTTTCTCCATTTAAATTATGCTTTTTTTGAGAGTTCTAACACGAACTAACTGAAGCCTAATGCAGTTTTGCAGTCTCGAGAAATAATAAACAAGAGAAGGAGCAGTGAAAATAGAATCAGGCAGTCCCCAAGCAGAGCAAAAGAACTTCACTCTTCATTTTTTCTTAAAGCCAGTCAACTTGTTAAATAGAAGCTCCCAGTGCTCTGACTCCCACAGGAAGCCCTAGCATGTTGAAGAGACGGTAGTTCATGCTTGGGGTCTTTCCCCTAATGAAGTGGAAATCACATGACATAGACACTGCTGAAAACATTGCTCTATGCTTGAGGACAAGAGGGAGTAAAAAAAAAGATGAATGGTCAGACAAACATTTCCTGCCTCTGTGGTCAGAAAAGATGTGAAAAGAACAAAATTCCTCTTTGTATTTTCCTAAGCTGATCACACATTTGAGCTTTTAGAGAAGCTATGTAAAGAAAGCCGTAGGACCAAAGAAAACTGTATGAAACTGTAATTTTCCTCAGCTTCCTCAATAAAGAATGTATCTACTATCTTTCTGAAGAAACCCAAAAGCACAAAGTTCATGCATTAGAACAGTGCTAACCTGTGCAAGAGGCCAACTCATGCAAGAGACAAAGATAAAAACTTAGAACACTCTTCCTGGCCAGACTGTAAAAATACTAGATTTCAAGTTACCACAGAACCTTCAGCAAATAGCAATTTCATATTCTACTTCAAGTACTTAAAGATGTATGACATGGGCATTATCTTTCTGTTGCAAAAATTTCAGTTCTTTTCAACAAGTCCTTTTTCTCTTTCTGAATTATGGTTTATCAGCAGTTGAGAAGCAACAACGTAGCAGTGGCATGCAAATACTGAAGTAAGTGTGTATTTCCAGGTGCATTTTTCCAGTGAGCAGACGGAAGAGTGACTAACCTTTACTTAGCAAAGGAGAAAGGAATGCATCTTGCATGTGCGGTCCATGGGATGAAACCATGTCAATGTCTCTCTGGGAAGAGCTGATCATGCCCAGCCAGCTGCGACTCCGAGGTGTGTTTGCAACCCCTGTGTCCATTTCCACGTTTACAAAGATGTCTGCAGACTGAGATTTTGGCAGCTGCTCTCCCACAACTGAGAAAAGAACCCACCAAAGAAAAGTCATGTTACCATCAAAAAGGAAATTTACAAAGTTCTCTCCAGGCATTTCAGGAAGTCAAAACTTGTATCTAAGTCAATATTCAATTAGTTTGCTGAGAGATCACCAAAATCAAGGGAGTGCAGCAAGTTTCGCTATTTCAAGAATTTCTGATCAGCTTTTTATGTCAGCATTGGCATAAAATAAATATCAGCTGATAGCATTAGCATCAATAGAACTAAATGATGGTGCTGCTACTACCAAAAAGAGGAAGACTTGGCAGCTAGTATGAACTTTGCCCCAAAAGGACAAGCTAGTGACTCAAGAGATTAATAAGACAAAGGTTTACAAGCCCTCAAAATTCTTACCTTTTACCATAAAGCAAGTTTCAAGTATTAAGAACTTACTCTTTTAAATATAAAAAAAGTGAATCAAAACCTCATCTAAAGCCTATATAACAACATTAATTTTAGCAATTTTCTGTAGCAGAATTTACAACAAAGAGCAATATCCATGTTCAGCTCAACATCTGCACAAGTGGTCTCCAGTTCAGTGCACCTGAGAAAGCAAGAAACCTTAACAGAAACAGTAGTGTCATCAGACTACACAAGAGATACCATCTGTGCTAAACAGCATCCCTTCAAAGAACGCATCCTGTGTGAGAAAGCTGTGCAGGTGGCAAGCCTCAGCCTGTTCTTTCCTTGGCTGAACTGAGGAAGGAAGATTCAGACTGATGGGTGTAGGACTGCAGGAGGGAAACCTAGTCTAAATCAAGCAAATGTTACAGCACCTGTCTTGTACTTTCCATTCTTGAAAGGTGAATTAATGGACGACACCGGTATGACTGGAAATGGCCAGAGGAAATCCTTGTGCAGCTTCTTCAAAGCGAACACAAAATCCTCCACACGGGCAGCTCTGGCTCTCTCTTTGCATAGCCAGCCAATCAGCTCAAAGCCTAACTGGGCAGCAAAGCAGCCAAGGTCTTTGAGCTTGATTTCTTCTAGCAGACGCCGAGCATGCCGCCAGAGCATCATGTCAATGTACATGTTCTCAGCACAGTCACTGTCTTTACTCCACCTATAGACAGACCAGAGAACAGTGACATTAAGGCCCATAAAAGGGAGTCATAAAGGCTGTTGGCCACAACCACAATAAAAGCAGTTTCCACCATTCCTTGCAATTTATGTTCTCTAACAGATCTCGCTGCCTTAACAGCTAAGTGAAATAAGGTAAGGAAGTTACAACAGCAGCAGTGTCCATGGAGTATTACACTACTAGCAATGCAGAAAAAAAGTAAAGGAGAGATAAAAGGCAAATCCCACTGCAAAGTGACTTCTGAGAAACAAGTTTAGAGAACAAGTCAAGTATTAGTCTAGGAGCCTTCCCATCAAAACTTTTAAAATAGTAGTCTCTGTGGAAAATTACTAGATAAGACCATTTGAATTTGTACTAAGATTGTGCTGAAGGTCTTATATGGGGAAAAAAGCCAAAACCAAGATATAATAAATTCCAGCTCAGTGCTGCTTCTGTATCAATCAATATTAATTCTGTATACAGCAATTTAAGAGGGATTCACCCCCGGGTGTAAAAGGCTCTATTTATAGCTTGGTAACGCACTGCTGGATCAAAATGTGCACAGTATCACTGTGCAATGTATACTATGATGCTGCAGCACCATTGAGCTGTTCAAGACGTATCTTTCAGCAAACAGATCCTTCAAATAAAAGGCGTGCAGTCTCACTAGCTATTTCAGTTACTACATATGCATCCAGTAGATCCCGAGGCTTTTGGTGAGCAATATCCATGCACATGTGGCTGTGTATACATACATACAAACACACACACACATATATATATTTACATGTGTGAGAATATAATCTCCCAAGAACGTAAGAAAGAATGTAAGAGAGGCACAGACACTATAAGACTTGGGAAAAGACAAATGCAGAAGGATGTGGAGGGAGACTATGGCAAATCTAACTCTACCATAACATGTACTTCTATAACTTAAACTGGCAAAAGAGTTAGTACAGTACCTAATGAAGTGGGGAAGGAGAGGGCATTACCAATTACCTTTTTCCAGATGGGCCAGAGGGCATACTCAGTGTTTTTGTCAAGTTAAATTTGCTAGGGAGATTCTCTGCTGATTGAGATAAACTAATGCTGCGATGTCTGAAGAATTCAAAGCCACTACTTGAACTAGGTTCCTAAAACCAAGAAAACCCAAACATACAGTCAAAGAAGCAAACACGCTATATAATAACAAGATTAATCACATGAGGTTTGATGCACAGTGCTTACTATTTTCATCACAAACCTGAGTTGTTGGTGTAGCCGGAGGTGTCTCTGTTTCTCCAGAGCCAATGGCTTTAAGAAATCTGATCATATGACGACAAAGATCCCACTTTCCCTGCTCTAAGGCAGTATTAAATAGGAGAGTAGCATGTTGTCTGCTGACTGCTGGCACTTCCATATTCTGCAAGTAACAAAGCATAATTAAGTCCTTTTCTTTTGCCATTGAGCAAGACAAGTCCTATTAAATCAAGCTATACAATGTCACGTTGAAGTATACAAGAGATTAGAAGAAGCAAATTTCATGCTGTTACTTTCCTTTTTATAACAGTAAACTAACTACTTTCATTGCATGATATTCCCCCCCATTCATAACTGGACATAAGCTCAAAACTGTTTAATTTTTTTTTAACATCTGTAACTTTGGTATGATATTTTAAAAATACTACAACATTACTAAATACCACCTCTCTGCAGTGTGTAAGGTAGCATTACCTGTAGGATAATAAGATAAGAGGCAGCTGTGTCCAAGTCTTGGGCCATTAAGCACTCTTCAAATAAGTCCTTCGGGTTTCCAACAGCAGCAAAAAGGTAATTCCACAGGGCGTATTCTGTCTTTCTAGCACAATGAACAACTGTCTGCAGGAAGAGGGGGAACTCTGTAATGAACTTCGCCACAGTGGGAAGCAGAGGGTCGGGAATGGGTTCCCGCGAGGTAGCTTCTTCTTCCAGCACTTCATGAAGCATCAGTTCTAGTACATGAGGAAAGTATGGTAATGTGGCACAGGAGTGGGCCAAGAGCAAGGCTTGTTCACCGAGGTTCCTAACCAAGAGCTGGCGTAAAATGTGATGGAGGTAGATCTGAGAGGTTCTCTCAACAATGGAGAAAGGAAAGAGAACCTCTAAGTGTTCTCTAGCACTGGTTTGAGTGTATAAAGAGTCATAGAGCACAGTGTCATTAACAGCACCAAGAACCAAGGCATCTTCAAACAAAACAGCCAATGGGTATATGTTGATATGGAAAGGCAGCATAATCCGTCTTGACAGAAAGGAATGCGGTTTTCGGTGGTCTCTGGGAAACAGGGGAAGCCAGACTTTCATACCTGCCCCACCACAGCTGAGCCACAGAGCCTCCAACAAGTGGCGTTTCTGTTTGTTGATCCTGCAAGTAGTCCATACATTTTCAACAGACTGGGCTAGGACAACAGGAGCACAAAAAGGCAGCTATTTAAAAAGAAAAAAGAAGAAAAGGAAAAAAAAAGAAAAAATCAGAATTCAATATTCCTTTTTTTCACCCTCTTCACAAGAACTCTTTTTTCAGCTAAGAATTACTCTCTTCAAACATGTTATTCTTCTAACAAAGAAGAAACAAATCTGCTTATCCTTTATCTGCACCCTAGCACCTGGGAAAACAGCACTTAATACTTACACTAATTCAAACAACATTTCTTTCGTATTTTTTTAAACCTCCTCATGCTTGAGTGAGGAAGCCTGACTAGTGAGAATAGGAGAGGAAAATAAAAACCTGTTCTCTGCTTCTTCAGTTAGCCCAAGTCCAACCTAGAACTGTCAAAATTACTACAAAGACCAAATTTGCTATTGTTTGATTGAGCTGCAAACAACTATTCATCTAAACTTCTCAGATTTCATTCTCACAAAGTGCTTGTACTATATATAAGTGTTTTTCATCAGCACAGAAAAACTGAAAAGTTCAGTCACTGATTTCTATTATTGTTGGGTTTAACTTATTTTGTAAACATACCCTGCCAAAAGTGATTAAAGTGATCATATTCCATAAACATAAAGCACAGCTACAGATAGACTGGAGATTTTCTGTCATTTGTGCATACCAAATTTTGCAGAGAACATTCAAACTTAAAACTCATCTATTTCACTGCAATACAAGTAGTAAACACAAGTAGTAAATACTTTAGTTAAGTCATTCACACAGTTAAGTAGTAACTGTTCACCGATTCTTAGAGGGGAAAAAAAAATAATCACGGGAGCAGTTATTTACTACCAGCTACAATTCAGCCATTAGGTGCAGACACTGCCTTGCATTAAAGACCTCTTTTCTTTATTCCTGGACCACCCCTTTCCACAACTTCTTCAGCCACTGACAACATCTTTGAAATCATACACAATATTCCACATGTATTTACTCACATGCTTCCTTTGATTAGGATTATTATCCTTATCTCGTATTTGGGGTCCAGATCGATCCCTTTGCAACATGATGAGTTGTCCTGCTAAGTTTAGCATAATACTTTCAGCCTCACAAGCCTAAGGATAAAAGAGTATTGTGTAAATTATTTAAGCTTTTTGAATACTTCATTTTACCTATAACCATACTACAAACCCAGAATCAAAAGAGTAAATTAATTGCACTGCTGTACAGAGATAACTAACAATTCAGTGCAGAAGGACTCAGAAAAGCCAAGTAGAACTAACTACCTGCAAGTTGATTCATTTATGTAGTTCTTGTGCAAAGGAGTAAATACTGGAAGGTTTATTGTTCACTAGACTCATTCCACATTTATTTGGTATGGGCTATTTCCAACTGTGCCTCCTGGTACGGACAAGCCACCAGTGTTTTAAGAAAAATAAAGCTCGTATCAATATCACTACTATACAATTGCCAGTATCTGACTGCAAAGGTTAACCCACAATCCAAAAAGACCTGAGTTAAAAAAGAGTTTAGCCACATTTGTACAGCATATTGAACTTTCAGAAGCTACAGTCAGAAAAATCTTTCTAGTTAGGTATCTCAAGAAAGCAAAGTATTCTTTCTAAAGATTTATTTCAGAACTGTTTCACATTAATTGTAAAACACTTCACTGGAGCTAATGCCGTGCTCTTCCTGAAGTTTAGTTCTAAAACATATAGGTAGAGGGCCTAAATAAGCAGCATGAGGGGCTAAGGTCACTAATACATAACAACACTGAAAAGGCTGCCACACTCAGCTAAGTCAGACACACTGCTTTGTCTACAGTGCAGTGTCATATTCAGTGCTAACATCAATCCTTTCGATCAGGAGGACTGACAAAGTTTGAAGGTAGGATGTCTCAGAAAGAAAAGGGGTAATTGTTCTATTTGTTCAGTCTGAAGCGAAGTTAAAATATTATTAGTGCTCTAAAACAGTTCAGTAGCTTTTTCTCAAAATTAGGAAACACCATAGGTCTGGTAGTTTAGGAGTACAGATGGTGTCTCACAGCACGATGAACTAGAAAACCACAAGCATGTTTTCCTTTAATGTCTTTGTCTAAGATTGTATCGAAGTCTCAGGACACATATTCAGCGTTGTGGGACACCAAATTAGAAGGAACTGAAGGAAGCAAGTACAAACTTTCAGATTTTACATCTGTGCCATTGCTTACTTATCTGCTAGTGGCTTTGGTATGTGGAGAAAAATACACACCTTCATATATCTACAGCCCCACCTCACAGACAACATGACTTCTGAACAATCTTAAGGTAATTGCTCTGATGAGAAGATACACTTCATACTGCATCTACTCAAACAGTTAAGCTTAATTTGTTTATGCCACAAACAACAAAAATCAAAGTTCTCTTTGCACTGTGTTTTCAGTGACCTGGATATTTCCCTGGAGTTAAGACAGGGCTTCACCTTCACACCTTTGTCCTTGTTTGACTGTTGGGCTATCTCCTGATGTAACTAGTGGGAGAAATTATCTTACTTTATTCTAGTGTAGTAGGAAATTGACTATAAGTAACCTTATAGGGTCACATGCCATCTTTTCCTTTCTTTCTCTTTATCCTTTGAGTAATGGAACTGTTGCTGCAAGAAAGGCATTTCCTAATGCCAAAGACTGCTCTGGCGTTCAACTTTTAATACACGACAGAGAAACATACCCTTGACATAGTTAAGTTTAATTTGTCCTCCAGGATTTGGCCTCAAACTTTACAAGATGACAAGAGAAGACAGGAAATACAAGCAAGAGTTTGGAATTTATTTCTACCACCCCCTCGCCCTCGCAATTCACATATAAAATGTCTATAAAACAAGCATCAGAAAAAAACCACATTCAGCATTCTACCACAGAGAAGAACCACTGATTTATGATTCATTTATCAGCTAGGTAAATTTTGAGAACTACGCTAACAAATCCAGGCACCAATTCTTTGAAATGTTGAGCACTATAGAGCTGTTACCTGCTGAGGCATCTTCAAGGTGATGCCAGTCTCTGTCCTCACTGATGTCAATGTAACAGACACTACAAGAAAAGGATGAGGAATGTACCGAGACATGGACACTTCTTGAAGAATTTGGATACTGGCAGTAGGGTTAAGACTGAAAGGAAAGATGACTACATTTAGCAATTTTCAAATACTATTTAATGTAAAAATGGTATCTTGAAGTAGACCTAATTAAAACAAGCAACTTAAACAGTCTACTCTACAGACCAAAATGACTTACCTTTAACCAGGAATCCCACAGGCCCACATATCTACTCTACACAAAGTCACCAAATAAACCTAAGCTGGGCTACTTTATCTTGACAGTTTGGGGGAATACAGCTATGAATGGATAGAAGACATCATTAGATATTTCGTAATAATCTATTCACACTTCAATAACACAATTCCAGGGTTTGGATTCTGTTGGAGTTTTCTTTGAAAAAGCATTGAAAATATTTTCCTCTAGAGTGGATCAACAGCTTGCCTTCCTGCCAAAAACCACAAATGTCCCTTCTTGCTGAAACCAAGATGCCATAACTGTAAGAAAAATCAGCTGCTTAGGCAATTCAAAAAAAACCACCCCCCCCCAAAAAAAAAACCTCACAAAACCCAAAAAATCCCACACCCCACAAACAAAAAGCAAACAAAAAAAAACAAAACAAAAACAAAAATTTTAAAAAAAACAACACAAAAAACAAAACCAAAGAAACAACCAAAAAAACGCAACTATCTGGGAATCTTTATCTACTCCTTCGGTTCACCTGTCTGAAAGTATCTGGCTCTTAGGTTGTTACTTCTTTTGCACCAAAGTATCTCCCCACAGCCACAGCACAGACCAAACTTATTCTCTCTTCATCTATGCTACTGTGCCACCACCTTCACCAATTCCTACTTCTAATGTTAGAAACATTTTTTATTAAAAATAACCAAATATGTGAGTGCCTTTTAGTACCTTTTTTGTCCATTTACATTCAGTTTCCAAGTTCCTATCAGCTAGAACATGTTTGTATGGACATGTTTGTATAAACTTGCATATCTCAGTCATTAGCTCCACACCTAATGTGCATATCTGCAAGCATGCAAGAGATAACACTCATGAACTGTCACCTGTGCATACAGATAACACTTTCTGCTCTATATTTTAAAAATCTGACTCCACAAGAATTTACTCAGACTGAGAACACATTTACCAGTATATTACTCCAAAAGCATTTAAGTATGGACACTCACCCTTCAGGCCTTCTCTCAATACTGTAAAGGCAAATGGAACAGTCTGCTCTGAACAATATCACAATGTCCCGGAAGACACTCAGTAGTAACGTGTCTGCTTGCACTTTGGTGATGTGTGCAAATGCATTGTCAAGATTAGACGTCCGCAGGTAGATTCTCAGCTACAGGGAAAAGGAGTAGTTTGAATACAGGTTCTCTTTACCAACAAACTAACAGTAACTCCACATTCAATTATTTTCTTTTTTTTGTGGAATGGCTGCCAAGGATTTCTAGCAAGACACATTACTAGGTTTTTGTTTTAATAAATGTTTTATCCATTGCATTATATTATTGCATCCAAAGTCATTAAAGAACAGTATGGCCAAATCTGAAGTACTCAACAACAGACATAAGGAAGTTTTATCCGTTCTAAAAAGTAAAGAGTAAGTAAATTTCTTCTGTTCATCCAACTTAAAACCTTACAAAAGTGTCCCAAAATACTGTAACTAGAAACTTCAAAACAGGCTTCATGCTAACATGCAAAAATGTTACCAAGTTTTCATAACAATAACTAGATTCATGATAGGCAGCAGACAATAGTTTATAACAGCAAGAATAAACATTTCTGCAAATAATTACATATTAATAAATAATTTCTAAACATGACTGAAAGCCACCTATGTATCAAACTTTTCATATATATACCAATACTGTAGAACAGAGCAAACATTCTAAACATTATTTATTTACTTTGAAGAAAAATACTTCACCTCTTCCTGATGATCATTTAAATTATAACATGCAAGAACAATGAAGTCATTCCACCATGCTAAGCCACCTGTTACCACCATATTTTGCTCCTGAAAATAAAAAAACAAGCAAATATACATAAATGTATATGCATACACACACATACATTCTATGGGTAATTTCTGAAAACCATACAGGATCTCTAAGTTTTACTGAGAGTAGCAACATAAGCTATGTATTTTAAGTTTTTGTTGTTTAATATAAACAAGTACTACAGGATAATATGTGAAAGACAAACAACATCCTACAAAACACAGTTCCACAGTTCCTTATGCTGCTGGCATCCCTGAACTCTCTCAAGTTAGCCTCCTGCTTGTGGCCAGAATTTACAAACTTGGCATCCAAAGCTACATTTCACACAAACTCTCAGATAAGACATATGGGACTAAGTGTCTGACTACACTCTCTCGGATTTTGAAACCTTTTAATCAGACACGAACGATTGTGCCAAAGCCACAAGATAAGTGTTTCACCCATTTTATGAAAAACACATGCAAAACAAGAATCCCTAATCCCAAGTGTGTCTACAAATTCTTTATCTGAAAGAGATATGTTTTACTTTTCTCCAAGAGTCACATTCCAACAAATGTAACCTCCCCGGTATACCTGAATAAAACACCGTAACCTCTCACCTGGGTAATGTTTCCAAACAACTTCCATTTTTTGGTGAGTAAAGAATAATGTGCAAAACCAAACTTGCCAACAACAGCTACATTCTGTCCAAGCTTGTCAATAGCTGAAAACTGTTCAAAGAGAAGAAACCCAGAACCTCAGGAGGGAACTTATTTAAATGATACATCCTATCCAAGTACATCACTGCAAGGTAACGGAATGTCAGAGTCAAAACTGGTACAGTAACTTCATGTTTTCTACTTTACTGCCCAAAACATATTCTTCTTTCTGTAATTTCAAACAATGAATTCATCTCCCAGAGCTCACCCAACCATAAGACACCCAATTCTTTTAAAGAATAAAAAACATTCTTAAAATAACTAAACATATTCTTAAAATAACTCACCCTTATAGGCCAATTGCTCTCTAGATATGTATTATGAATCTAAAAAAAAAAAAGAGAGAATATCAAAACCACATAACTATAACAAGCACCATTAAAGCAGTTCTAAAGGAATTGTACAATGTCCATGTTTTTCCCAAAACATTGGCCTAAAAGTTTTTAATGTTTGGATCTCTTTTTTTAATACTTTTAAATTCTGCCCAAGAAAGTCACTGAAGCCTAAATGGTTTTAATACAATAAATACAGAAATGCATTAACAAGATTAAACAGCTAATACTGCAATAGATATTAATAGTTAAAATTTGCTCTTCTACCTGCCTAGGTACTTCTTTTCCATCAGAACCTTCCATGGCAACATACAAGTTTTGATAAACACAACATTCAGGAGGAACTTTCAGTGTTGGGATGAAATTTCTAATCCCATCAGAAATACACACCAGCACATCCAAAATTCTTATTATGAGATTGCTTGACTGGAATATGTCAAATCTTGGTCCTGGATTATTCATGTCACATGGGATGATACAAATCCAGGTTCAAACATCAGTCCTTGGTCAGATGCAAGGCACTGAGTGCCTTCATCACCAGGCCACTGGCTGTTCTCATAGGTATGTTGCTCCTCACAGTAATTCAAATTATGTTAGTTTTACTCCTACACAGAATGAGGACTTCCTCCTCCATCAGTTTCAGAAGAGCTACCTGTCCAGCTGAAGTGGAAATTCAACAGTATCTAGAGAATCTGACGTACAAGCCAAGAGTCAAATGCTGTTTAGTAATACTGATTCATGTACAATGTGAAAAACAAAATTTTGGGGACCTTTTAAAAACCTTTATTTAGAAAAATATTTACCAATTCAAGCATGGAAGAAGACACAATAGAATTCAGATTAAAAGTTACTTAATTTTTCCTCTGTGTTACAGAGAAAATAGAATCTATGCCATTGCTATCCCTAGAAATAACTTCTTCACAAGCTCGATATTGTGAAGGTTTAATTACATGCTTAAATGGACACTATCTAAGACTGTCTGAAAATACAGCCAAAGTCCAAAGGCTGTAATTTATCAGTTGAATATGCTTTGAGCAATTTGCATAAACAACAGAACAAATCCCTAAAGGATTTGTTCCATGTTGCACTTATTCTCCACTTCAAAGTATAGAAAGGTAATTTAACTACTACCTCCTGAAGTCAAAAAGAAATTCAGATTTTTTTATTTGCTATAGCCAGAAGGTTGAGACAGCCAACATTCCTTTACCATTTGACAATAAGAAAAAGCTGCACCAGGGGAAACCCAAGAGACAAAAAAGAGGCAATGATCTCATACGAGAGGAAGAGTATGGCAGAGCAATGATATCAGCTGCAAATTGCGGTCCTATAAAATCCTGCAAGCACAGAGCACATACTGGCAACCAGCAACAATTACCTGTACAACATGCCAATGCCTGTGTCCTAGTAAAGTGCTTAAACCCTGAGAATCTAAACTGCCATCTGAAAATGGGCCTCTT
>NW_010159929.1:40512-64215 GCF_000695765.1 Mesitornis unicolor
TAGGCTTGTGTTCAGAGTGTGCTGAAGCACTCCTGGGACTCTGAGCCTGTGCTGCATCTCCACAGTTCAAATACAAGCGATCTTCTCCCTGAAGGAGGACTTGTTCCTGGTTACTCTGTATTAAAAACAAAACAAAAAGTAACCATGAAATCCATGTACAGAAAACAAAGGAAAACACAAGATCAATATATTAACAGGTTCTGCATAAACAATATAAAAAGTAAGCGTTAAGGCAGTTCTCCGTTTTTCTATCACTATGTATTAGTAGGCTTCATGTTATAGTATTTCATAGCAATACTTTCAAAATACAATTTTAAAGACTTGATGATAAAAAATTAAGACCAGCCTAATGGCTGCAAAACAGACTTAAAACCTCTTAAGAGAGTAACTCAGAGGTCACCTGAAACCTGGAAATATGTTCTAAAATAAGAATATTAGTCAACAAAAACCTTACCATACAAGGATTAACAGTGAGCGCGCTCTTGATGAAATGAAACTGCAGAATACCAAATTGGGGAGCTTCATTATTTGCATCTGTTTCAGGCTTCATGTTTGAAGAAGAACTCCCATCAATAACCCACAGATTATACCCTTCTGATCCCCAGGTCTGAATGTAAAAAAAAAAATATAACAACAACAACAACAACAACAATACCCAAACCCAACACGATATACTTTCAGAAAAGAATTACCAAAACTTACTATAACTGATCTCATGATAAGACACAAAGCTGGTAAAAAAACCACACAGTTTGGTGTTCTAAAATGTATCAGTCATAGGTATCACAAGTAACCCACAGCAGTAAAATTCACAAGAAACAGTAAGAACAGAGCTTAAATTATTTTCTTTATGTAAAAACTGTTGACTAAATGAAAAGTAACTGTGCAAGACATCCACATAAGTTATGAAGACTATTTAGTTTGCAGCTGAAAGCAACTAAAAAAGCAGCCACAAACAGAACAAGGTATGAAAAAGTCCTGATCTTCAAAATTACATTCGTTGTTGTTCATAAAATTTAGTGGTATCAGAACATCAATCATTTTGGTTTATTAAAAGGTACATTGTACTGTCCTTGCAAATACATACATCCACTTGGGATGCATATTTAAAATTGTCAATCTTCATAGCAACGAGGCTACACATAAATCAAATCACATTTCAGAAGAACTGTACAAAACTCATCATGGTTTGTACAGGCAGCCTTGAAGATCATGTTTGATATCTATCAACATCTACTGACTTCATAGACTAGCGAGACTTCATGTTAATTAGTTTGTTAATTAGTTAATAGCCATCCTATTACAGTATTTTTACATTCATATTTACCATAGAACTGATCTTTAGAGGGTCCTTTTTGGCACCATCGAACCGATACCTTAAAAAAAAGAAGTTGTTTGAGTTTGGAAATAACTTTGCCAAAATATAAGTT
Source organism: Mesitornis unicolor (assembly GCF_000695765.1). Taxonomy (NCBI): domain Eukaryota; kingdom Metazoa; phylum Chordata; class Aves; order Mesitornithiformes; family Mesitornithidae; genus Mesitornis; species Mesitornis unicolor. The sequence goes on from NW_010159929.1 coordinate 41,943, forward strand.
ATCTTACTATTTTTTAATTGTCATGCGGTTCTATATAGCCTCACCTCAAACTACAAAGCCTGTTTGATCCATGATTCTGTCTATAAGGCAAAGCAATTGTCGAATATCTAGCATAAACTGTTTGAACTGTGATTTCTGAATGTTAATACATTTTCAGCAAATATATAGTGGTACTGAGGGAATTTTAATATTTGCCATCTAAAGCCTGCCTTTAGGGTAATTTGCTTTTATGGCCAACAAGATGACTACGAAAAGAAAATAATATATTTTTGTTAATATTCAAATGATCCTCTCCTAAATATCATTGAATGTTTCCAATATAGGAGGAATTATAATGGAAAAATACTTTTTAAAGGTAATTCAGTGATTTATTTTCTAATCAAATGCTTTTCATTGGAAAAGTAAGTTTCTAATAAAACATTTTACAATTTTATTAAAGATACTCACACAAAATCACCTCCTAAAGTACAGATAAGCTGAGCACCAAAAACACTCCATAAGGACAAACCTCCACATTCCCAGGTCACCATCACAACACAGCTATCTGGTGACCATCTGATTAGTTTAACAGGTCCTGTTTTATTCCAAATATCTGTTTAAAAACAGACAATAAAATACCATGTTAAAAAGATCAAATGTCCTTCAACTGCTTTCACCGTAAGACTAGAATCAAAAGCAAATGAAAATAAATATTTGATCCTTCAATTAACTTTTTTGCTGCATTCATCAATCTGACCACCTCAAAATGGATAAGCAGCAAATGAACAATTAACATTCTCTTTCCAATACATGTTTGGTTTCATAGGAGACTAAGAATACATGAAAACAGGCCAGAAATACACTGTGCTATAACACAACCAGAGAACTGCAATTCTGGTAAAATTATTTTCAGGACAAAAGATGATTTTATAGTCACCCTTGAAACCTCTTCCTTGGCACTCAGCACAACTGTAAAACTCTGTTATTTACAGATTTGATTTTGTTGTTGAAACCTAGTAGGCACACATTTTCAGCTGAGGACACAATCTGTCTACTTTGTTACTCACTCTCAAGCCCACAGCACTCATTACTACTACATGAAAAATTCCACTGAGCTTTTGTTCACTGCAGTTCAGACAAGGCGCTGGATTACTATTTTTTTTTTCCTGTATCATAGTTGTCAGTTGTTTCAAGTTAATTCATACCTCTATTATATTCATTTTCAGTTTCGAGACTAATTTCTCATTTTCCCACAGGACTACACATGGGAACTACTAACATCTGCAGCGTTTTAAAAAACATCCAGGAGGAGCACTGTCTGTAAACTACTAATAACTCAGAATAGGATTTAGTAAAACACAAACAAACAAAAACAAATCCCAAAACCAAAACAACCCCAGACTCTCGCATATGAAACACATTCAAAAGTCAGCCAGAACAGGCTAAAAGAACAAATGCACAAAAGTAAATTAGTACAAACATGTGAGAGTAAATACTAATCCAGTACCAATGCAAAAAACAAGTAGCTGTTAATTAGCCAAGAATAAAAATATTTCTTAAAACACTAAAAACAGCTGGAAAAGTCTAGCAATAAAAGTAGCTCACCAGGATACTGTTTCGGCGTCAGCTCCAATTTATGAGAAAACTGCATGGCGCCAGTGGTGGTATCTATTGTAAAAACCTGCACAGAGCCGCTGGAAGAGATCACACATGCTTTAGACTACAGACCATTTGTATTTCTCACCAATTTCAAGAGGTTAATAAAACCTGCTTTTTATCACTAGTACCAAATTTATCTAGAAAAGAAACATTGTGTCAAATAACACTCAAAGAACTTTATGACACAAATTTATAAGATACTTTCCAGAAGGCAGTGGAGGACCCAAAGCACCAGTCCTATAATAACCAATGTGCTAAGACTATTTCATTCTCTGAAAACACATGCACACACAACCCACATATTTACGGCTTTCAACTGCAACGTCATCCATGAGGGAAGTCAATATTCACTCAGTGCTAATATTTCATCACTAGTACACTAATGCTTACCAAGATCAATGAATTACAGTAACTATTCCTGTTTCAGAAGCAAAACACCAACACACTGCATTGTTACTACAACCAAAAATACTATTTCTTAAGATGATAGCTGAAGACTAAACCACCCACATCTTTTGAAATGCTCTTAAAAATTAAAAACAAAAAAAACCCAAACCAAACTAGACCAGTTAAAGCAGTATTACAGAGCAGGAACCATCTTGAAGGAGCAGTAAGCAAAACAGCACAACTAAAAGCACTTTTGCAACATTTTATTTACAAATATTCACAGTTCCTCAAACTGGCAACATTTTTCCTGCCCAAATCAACACTGCACAGAGCATTTTCACAGTTGTGTGCAAATTATTCACTCCTGTCCAATGTTATTATCTGCTTAAAACTGACTTTATAATCCTGCTTTGAGATTAACTGGGACAGAAGCACTTTCCAATTCTTGCTACCGGTTCCAGCCACCTTTTTATCTTTTCCCAGAGTGGAACAGTAAGCATTAATTTCAATTGCAGTTCAAGAAGGCAATCATTTCTTTCCTGTTCCCTCCCACCTTCTTGACAGAGCAGATTATGCCAACTTTAGAAAGACCAATCATTTTCATCTTTACAGCTCTTGCAACACAACATGGTAAGAAGAAACTAGTACTTAAGCTTTATAATGAAATGATTTCCCCTCTCATTGAACCAGCCTTATAAAACTTACTTGGCACATCCAAATGCCATTAGCCTGTATTTGTTATTTACTGCCACACAAGTTCCATCAATCACATCTTGTGCCCAAACACCATGGAGCTGCTGCAAATAAAGGAGTTCACAGAATTTTTGGTTAAATGGTGCTTTTATTCATGGTAGTCAACTACTACTCATATGCTACCCAAGTACACCACATTACAGACTTGCCAGTTGACCTTCATCACCTCAATAAATTTCTATTGCAAATGTCAAGATTAACTCACAAATAACCAGTATACGTAAAAATGGTTTCATTGTTCTTAATAAAAATTACAGAAAGAGTATGTAAGGAAACTGTTTATCAAAGCTCTGAACAACCAAAGCAAAAATATCCCTAACACTGCATAAAAATCAGGAGATAACTGGTCCTAAGGATGAAGACAAAACATCAAATAAGAAAAATTCTCATCTCTAACAGCTAAAATAAAATTCTTCCAGATTTTCTGTAATTAAAATAAAGACAAAAATGTAGTACAGTAGTACAGTTTGTAAGCTGAATTACAGGTAAGAAACACCTAACTTTGAAAAGATTCCTTTAAAACAAATTCTGAAGTATGTCACTGTGAGAAGAGTTAGGCTTGATTATGGCTAAAATCTAGAAGTAGCACTTAATTATACTTTGCCATAGGAGAAACCACCTCTCATCACCCCATTTACAACTAGCAATAGGAAGTCTGTCACAGAGACAGTAAGATGACCTCAGAATTATAATGATATTTTGAAGAAATAAATAAAAATTAAATCTATTATCAATTATGCTCTCTCATAGACAGGTACTAGCCCTACAACAATCCAGTTCAAATTATGGTATGAAATACAGTCCTGTTCCTATGTTATCTCTTAAGCAGTTGCTAAATTTTACTTTCTTTGCAGCTGAACAGAATTTAAAGTAGAAAGCTAAGTGAAATGCAGAGACCAGGGAAAACACATCTATTGTGGAGTGCATGCTAGAAATATTAAAGGAAAAATACCTCAGCAGTGAATCTACTTGACACTGGTGTAATGAAACCAACTCTGCCATCATTAAAAACAACAGCAAAACCATCAAGCGTGGCACAGTATTCCATATCTCTGATGTAAACATCTTCAAATCCCAAAAATGAACCTGCTGACAAAATATCAGTAATTCAAAAATATGTCAACACAATGGTACTGTCCAACAGACTTTTCAGTTGTTTACTTACTACTTCACAGAAAAAAAAATAATTCGAAGATGCTATTTTGTTCACATTTACAGAAGGTAATTTTTTTTCATCTCTGCTTGCAAAGACATAATATTTTATAGTAGACATTATTTCATTAATAGTTAACTATCATAAGCAATAAAAAAAACCCAAAAACTACCTCGAGAAGACTGCAGGTCCACAGAAAATGGAACTGTGCATAGATTGATGGCCTTCCTTCCATTGGTCATACCATCCCAGTGAACAAGATGAAGAAATCCATCATCAGTAGCAACAAGCAGATCCTCTAACATGGACTGCAAACTAACAAATGTATTTGTCATTCTCTAAAAAACTGCATCTCAAATAAATGTCACAGGAGAAACAATTAATGTAACAAACATCGTATTATTGCCTCTTGTATAAGCAACTATATTGAGACATTACATCAAGTTGGAAACTAAGTGCTTAAATCCTCCAGACAGTAAAGGTACCAAAATATGACAAAATATGGTATATGTCTCTATTTCTCCATGAATGAGAGTTCATGAACAGGTCTGTATTGTTAGAGTAATTGTTTAACTGGTATATGAGCTCCTGAAGATAATTCCACTTCCACTCCCTGGCAGTGTTCAAGGCCAGGTTGGACAGCGCTTTGTGCAACCTGGTCTGGTGGGAGGTGTCCCTGCCCATGGCACGGGGGTTGGACTGGATGAGCTTTAAGGTCCCTTCCAACCCAAACCATTCTATGATTCTATAATATTTTTGACTAGGCATTACTGCCAACAATCAATTCTTCTGTACCAGGCCTAAGCAGAAACTAGACTTCTCCTAAATCCCTTCTCAAACATGTCCAAAATTCTGGAAACTACTGTTAATCTATTTGCATGCAGATAACAACCTGCAGCTTCCCAGGAAATTTTTTTTCAGTATGCACTGCATTTCTTCCAATATCCATTTTCTCCTATGAGGCCTCTTCCCAAATCGCACTATTGCTTTTCTACCCCATCCCAATGCTATATAGTTTCACCAACTTTTCACACACACTGATTTAGCATGTTCAAAACTTATTTATAGAGAAAGCTATCACCACCACAAAAGAAAAACAAAAAAGAAAGTAAACACAAAGTTTTCCCAGGACAAATAGGGGCCCTCTATGGGCAGCTGAAGAAATGTTGAAATGCTATGTACGGTTTAGTCCTTATGTACCCATGTTTCCATAAAATCTCTAATCCATACTTTAACACCAAGGACAAACCCATTTATAGTAACATAATGTAATACTGAATGTATATGTGCTATATACTTCTAGATGCCAAAACTATCGATATAGCCAAGCACAGAAAGAAAGAATTCTTAAACAGCAATTTATGTTCTCATCTCCTTAGGCTTACTATTAATAACTTACTATTAGTCTTTATTATTAATAATACTGAAGGTTTTTTTCATCCAAATTCCCCTTTACTTTCTAACAAGTAACTGCTATATGCAGAAAAATTCTTAAGACATGATTAGAGAGTGTACCTTGTGATAGAGGCTTGCAAATCCAGCACTTTCTTCATTTCTAGATTTAATGAGGGAGCACATTGTTCTTCCTTATAATGTGGGGTTCCCTTCAGATGCGGGCTTCCTCTAAAATAAGAAATACTACAAGTGAAACAAGATGTCCCTCAAAAGAGATAAGTTAATGACTTATATTTCCATGGGGCTTTTTATCTCTACATATATATGTACCAGAACTCATGTGCAACCTGCCACTGCAGCACTTAGTATCTAGGACATAATTTCAGTGCAAAAGTTTAGTCAGTCATACCATCCTACCTGCCTATAAAGTGTGTGTAAGCAAAACAAGACAATGAACAGAGAATGAACATTACAATAGTTGTGTAGCCCATCTTAATAAGTCTAAAATACGTGACATATATTAATACAAATTCTGATTCAATAAAATGGTATTCAACTGTTTCCATTACTTAAATGTCTTGAATTTTTAAGTACCTCCAATTCACTCTTTGCCGACACGCATTACAGATATTAGATTGTAAAACGTTCTTTTCTTCAGTTTCTTTTGCCAGATAAATGCTTACACTATTAATTCAGCATGCATAACCCACAGATAGACATTTATTACAGTAATTCATAATATCTCCCTATAGCAAATTAACAATAAAGTTAAGATGTACTAAGAAAAGAGATGACTGAGCACTGATTATCTTCATTCAAACAGACCGTTACACAGTATCAACTTCTAGCTGTAGGAAGCTTCCAATTTTTATTTTCCTCATTTTAAAATTTAAAATACAATACAGCATTATTAAAGTGTTCCTTATTTGTGTGGATTATCAGATGTGTCAAGTGTTTCATTAACTTTTTTTTAAAATACAAACTCACCTACAATCATAGGTACTGTAACACATCATCCAGCTCACCCATGTTATGAGCATTGTGACAGTAAACCAAGCAAACTATGCATGAAACAGGCCTTGAAGTTTAGTACAACTTTATTAGTGAGAAACAACAGATATGCACACAAATCTATGTTACCTTTGCTTGGATTTTAACTGAAAAAACACTCCTTTTATTTTACACCAGGATAGCCAATGTATCTGCCCAAGACAGGACAGAAATCAACGCAGCTGCAGTTTTAGATGAGTCTGACACCACAAGGATACCTCAATCTCTTTCCTGTTTTCATTATCAAGTGCCTTAATTCCATTACCATTTTATAGCAAAACACAAAATACATATCCTTTACTCTTTGATGGATACTGCACCTTTTCTTATGCAGCAAGGACAAAGATTTACACTAGCTAAAGAAAGACCAAGGCAACATCTCACATTCTGGAGTTAGCAGATGGAAGTAGTAAAATCTTTTCAGAACAAAATCATGGTGACTATGAAGGATTATAGTGAAAAAATAAGAAAAATGACTGGAAGATTACTTAATCTACTACCCACTGATGGTAACCGTATGAACACTGAAGTATTAAAATGTTTGTTTAGCATTTCAAAATAGAATTAATTACAAAATACAGCTGTCCTGGGAAAGAGCAGCCCTTCATGTAAGCTAGCTATCATGGACTGACATGAGACCTGAAATGGGAAAAAAAAATTTTAAAAAGGTGACTAGTTAACACTAGTGTTGTGAGGTTGTGGGGGTATTTTTAAACAGTAAATAAGAATGCATTTCTCGAAGTTCACGAAACCAAATTAACCCAGTTTGACCTGGCAACTTTTAGAGTCAAGTACTTCACAGATAAAAAATATATATACAAGATTATTTCCTTTCAATCTCTATGTCACGATCTGCAATGCAGCACCCTGGGGGCTGAAAAAACATTTACAAAACCATAGGTGTTCAGAGACATGCCTTTCAACCCATGTGTACATACAAGTCCAGATAGCAGACTCCCAAGCAAGATCATATGACTCAAGAACCAGTGGTAAAACTGAATCCTCTAAGCAAATTACTAAAATTGAGAGAAAAGGGTTGTTGTAATACATAAACATTACTGTTATATACATATAACATGCCTGTTGGAAATGAATAAGGTATGTAAGGAAGTATAAACACTGTTTCTGCATAGCGTAAACTATAAAACCAAAATAGGAATAACATGGTTTAAAAGACATCTTCCGCTGGAAGAGAAATTTGATGTCTCCATGTGGGCAGGCTTCTTTTTCTTTAAACACCTTTTATAAAAAATAGTTTGCAAGAATATTTAAATATGTTCAGTTTCTTGAGCTAGTTTCAGTGAATTTGTTTCCATTTGCTGAGTGTATCTTTTCCCACTGAGGCACTATCAGCACAACTGAATCTCCAAAACATCAGTATTTTAATTCATTGCTTGTGTTACAACAAATTCGATTCAAAAAGAAACCCTTACTGTGGGTGCAAACGGGGCACAATCAAAAGTACACTGCGTCCATATAGTTCACATCCGCATGAGTCAGCCTTACCAGGGAAGTGACTTTGACCTTTAAACAAAATGTGCACTGCTGACAGCAGCAGGAAAGAATGCTTGGTGTGGGCTGCCACATCACCATCTGCTACCAAACTTGAAGGAACTCACTTCTGCACAATAACCGAGAGGAACAGACACATTCCAGTGACCAACCAGTTGCGCATCAAAACAAATACAATTATTTCACTTCTATTTGCACCGCATCTCTTAATGTCCCTAAACCTGTGAACAGAATCTCTCAACACTCAGAACTGAGAAAAACCTCCCACTACATCTGCAGTCCAAGAAAACCCCAAACATGGAAAGATTAGGAATGCCAGGCTCTTTCTCTAAAGGTAGAAAACAAGGTTTACGGGGAAATTTCATATGTCGAATTGAGGATCAAGGTGTATATTTTAAATCACCAGGTTCATTCTCTGCTCGTTATTTAGCACGTCATCAGTGCTATGCTTGTTCACAGAAAACAGAGCACTATATGGTGTAACAAAATTTCTTTCAGATGTTGAAAGCCTACATAACTGCATCTCATGAACCACCTTTTAAATAAGGGTAAAGAAGAATGGTAAATATAAGTCCACCTTAAGCACTTGCCCCCTTTCTCCAAACTCCAATTCTCTCAGCCTTCCCTGCATTTTATCCTGCTGTTCTGTTCTAACCTGAGTCTATAAATAAGTGAACTCCTAAAATTCTTAGCATGAAATCATAATTTTTTGAATTCATTTGATCTACTTACAAGGGAAGAACCAGCTCTGGAAATAACAGTTTGATTCAGTTAGAACAAAAAACTGTAAGCTCGAACTATTATGCAAAATGCAACAATAAGAAAATAGAGAATAGAGAAAACCAACCCCTGCCTCCCCCCCAAAAAAAATTTAAAATTAAGCATCTTAAATTCAAGGAGGAATAAGCATATTCATATGCATAGCCAGCTAGCCTCCTCTGAACTGGATGGAAGAATTCTTTGGAGTTTGTTGTCTGAAGTGGGAGGAGGTTCAGGGAGAACACCAGCCAGCTACTTTTTCTAGCAGCACAGTCCACCACTACATGGACAGCAGCTAAGTGATACAGTAACAGCATCTTTTTTTAGTCTGTTCTAAGTATTTCAAAATAACGTTCAGGTTTTTTAAATAATGCTCCGTGTTTTCTGCTTATTACTGCAGAATTCCATTCCAGAGGTAGAAATAGCATTAGATTAGGATTTAAGTTTCCAGCCTACTATCTGGGGTAATCATAGTAATGCACATAGCTGCTATGGCTGGACAATAGTTTAGACAAGTCAAGTCAAAAGCATCCATTTCCACTAGTCAAACCACAGCTGCTTCAGAAGTAATGGAGACATTTTACTGAAAAAAAATATTAAAGACTCTAAATCTCTTTAGAACAAGTAATTGATACAAACAAGGTAAGATATTTTTATACTACTTTGGAGCTATAATATTCTTGATTGTTGCTGCTAAAATAGTTTCTTCAGCAGTACTTTCAGGGGCGAAAAAAAAAAAAAAAGAGGGAAGAGGGAAAAGGGACGAGGGAAAAAGGAAAAAACCAACGCAACACCTTGACATTTCAATTGCTAAGAGGATTATACGCATGAGAGAAAAACAAGGCAAACAATGTTTCTGAATGAATTTACACCACCATGAACTCTGAGTTGCTCTCCTTTTGCACAAAAGCAAAAACCTGACAACAGCTATTATTGTACAGCTCTTTTAAAATGAAGACGTCAGTCAGTGAATCGTCCATACAGTCGAGGACAGATTTTTTTCTAAACCTGACTCAAAGAGCCTGCATCTTCACCTCTAAACATACGATTATTCCCTAACGATTCATTGCCCACCATGCTCTTTAGGAATGGTTCTCAAACATGTTACACTGTGAGCTTTGATTTCCACACAAGCTTCCTCTCGCCGCTGCACCTGCATCTCTCCATCACATAATGCAGGCAGCCACCAGCAGAAGATGAATTATGTCTGGCTGGATCCAGAGCTATATACACGCAAACTGGCAAGAGCTGAACAAACAAAAATTCAAAGAGAGTCTATGGAAACAAATGCAAGGAATGGATAAGGGTTTAGAAAAGTAATTCTTAATACAGCCTTTTCTACCCAATTGAGTACTAACTGGTTTCTGTGGTTTCAGAAGAGAAATAACTAGTTAGCAATCTATTCATGTAAAAAAGCTAAATTTTACCAAATTATTATTCCAGTTGCAAAGATTTCTTGACATTTTAAACCTCCTGACCACATCAAAGGCTAGCTACTGCCACAATGGTGAACAAAAATTCTACAACTAACCTAGTTTTAAAAACACATTTTCCAATTAATGCCAAAAACAAATTACAGGAAAAACCACAGTGTTGAAGTTCAGCAGAAGCTTAATTCCAAGCAAAAATTATTTAGTGAGTTAATTAACTATACACCTCATCAGTTACCCTTGCAGAGTTTAAAGTTCAAAATCTTTGTACACGTTGATCCTAAGTCTGCTGAATCAGGAAAAAAACGAACAAAAACGCACTGATGAGGTAATCTACAGCACCTATAAACCATCTTGCTGTAGAAAAGGAAAAAGCTTTGAATCTTCTTTTGAATGACAGACTACGAAATGTATACAATAACCAGATGTATAAGGAGCAATACAGCATTGTAAACTAGCATATAAAACACGAGGTTGTTCACATGCCCATATTGGTTAGAAAAAAACTTGAATTTTTAAAGCATTTTCAGGTACTTTTTATCTACAGCACTGAGGTCTCATTCTGACTCCACACAAGACTCATATCACTTCTCCCACTCCCAAATGCAAGTTCCACTTGAGGATATGATGAAATCTGAAGCAAAAGAATCTCCAATTATCACAGTTCATTTAAGTAGCCATGGAAAGTTTTTAGGCTTTGTCTTTTTTTAAAGGCAAAAATATCCTCAGCATTAATTCACCACATGGTGTCTCTTCAAGTGACAAATCTTAAATCACCCTCCTTGTTAAAACTCTAAACATAAATAAGTATCAGTTCAGTACAGGTAATCCTCTGCTGTGATGGTGTTACACTGTGAAACAGCTTCACTCTGAAACAACTGAGTGTCTGTAAAAATTCCTTTAGAAATTCCTCAAAAAAATAGTCATACCTTGCCACAGCTTACAAAGTCAAAAATTACCTTGTATGCACTGCCACTTTTCCTAAGTGTATCATAGGTTAAGAGTAATTTCATTTTACCATTCTATTATCTTACCACACATTTGCTTTCTTCATGTTTTATCTCCAAATGACTTTAGCAATATAGTGGTAAAATTAGACTGAATTAATTGAAGTGGGACTTTGTACTTGTGCTCTCTGCAGGAAAGTATCCCAGAATGTGGGCTAATGGCCAATAGTGATTTTCTTCCAAGTCTGCTCTGAACTGGAGCAAAGTCCGCGAGAGCTGGAATGAAGCTGCAGACTATTCTGGCTCAATTTGGAAGAAAACAAAAAAAACAACCAAACAAAAAAACCCAACAACAACAAAACTACAAATCCACAAAAACATAAAACACACAATTACTGCTTCTTTTCCTGTTTTAGGCTAACAAATTAAGTAGGATACTTTACGTTTTCATCGAGCACAAATGTCTGTTCACTCCAAGAACAGACTAGTAATTCCTAGCCAAACACCAGCAGAGCCAGAAATCCTTCAACAGAACAACTGCAATTCATAACATTCCTAAAACATTACAATTTACAAAAAACATCGACTCCAGCAAAAATGTTAAAAGCTTCCTTTAAATAAAAATACTCAGAATTCACAACAGAACACTGTGCTTATGATATGAGCACTTGTTTATCACATTAATCTAATAATAGATTTTATATAAAATGTGCATAATGCTGAACAGGACAGTTCCTTAACTCTTACCACATAAGTGTATTTTAAGCTGATTAAATATCTAAAGGTATAAAATTGCTAGCATTTAAAAATCATTTCCCACTCAACCATCTTAAAGTATTTCCTATATTCTCAGTTCTGTAAGAGCTAACCCCTCAGATAATCACAGAACAAACTTAAAAGGTTTTGTGGGCTGCAGCCACAAATGTTGACAATCTTGAATTCCAGCATTTCCATTAAAACACTGAATTTCAGAATATAAAGACGATACAATAGGTTGATATGAAAAGGAGGAAGTCATGCCAAATGGGCATTTTTAAACAGGAAATCCAGTATCCTAGACTCTGATTCTCAATATACAATAGCAGGGGGCACAGGGAGTTCACTCAACCTTACTTTCCACAATCTTGTTACTTCACACTACTAAAAGATAAGGGGAAGCAGGGACTTTTGTATTAAAACACAATGAGAGCTTAGCCTCAACTCGTGTTTAGCTCTTCTACTATATCTCCATTGATTAGATTGGGAGAGAACAGAAAGACTTGGCCCTAAAAAGAATCATACTGTGATTAGATATACTACTGTGTTATAAACAACAGAAGTGTTTCTGTCAATTCTCATGCAGTTTTGTGTTTGTTTTTTTTTACCTTGAGACATTTCATTCAAGCTGTACCAGCAAAAAACTTGCAAGTGTAGTTACAGTTTACACAGTAACTGTATGCTAGAAGAGTTAATATATCAAGTACAGGTGAGCTATTCTGCATCATCTTGGTCAAGAGCCTTATGCAGTAACAACTCTATGCAATAACAACTAGAAACTGGAAGGACTGTACTACTTGAAAAAAAAAAAAGACAACCCAAACCACCCACAACTGATTATATTCTACAACATCTCTTTTAACTTTCTGGTATGCTGTGGTGATATTCAAAGAGAAGCTTGATAGACAAAAAGACCTTTACTTCAAATACACAGTGTGGTGACGCAGATTTGAACCTGTCGTCCGTGCATTTCACTGTTTTCACTGTCTTGCTTCCAGCGACTTCCCTATCATACCACTAATACAAGGACAGCCCTACATCTTTATACTCTGCAAAAATTACCACGTTCCCACTCACTTTGCCTACCACAGGTAAATAACCAAGAAGATAGACCTGGAGAAGGCATAATTAATATTTGCATGAGAGTTAAAATGTTGCAAGCAATTCCTTTATCATGAACCACAAGAATTACCATATAAGTACCACTGAGCAGTCACTTCATGTTTTTGAACTTCCCAATGCTGCTACTCAGTGCTACTTCAAGGTCACTATTTCATAATGCAAGCCTTTTATTATATGTCAACTTGCAAGTTAAGCTACTGGAATCCAGAGGAGAGGACGGGGACAAGTTAAAGAAGGAGACAGGCAGGTTTCATTTCACCATCAGGTCAGCAACCCTACTACTTAAGGCACAGCTGCATAATCACTGCTGCCAACATAGAGGCAAGAGACAATAACATGCTGTTGCAGTGCAAGAAAACAGTAAGATGGCCACGTTCAAGCACAAGGCGTGCCACGTACAAGGCCTTTCACTGATTTATAATGGCTTCAGAGCTAACAAAATCAATTTGGTATTCAGTCCAGCAAAAATGAAATCCAAGTATTACAGTGAAGTAACATCTTTGGAAAATTAATGTATGCCAGAATAAAGTTAAAGGTTTCAATTCTGGGATTTTGGTTAAGTTTGTCTGTTTGTTCATTTTGGGTTAGTTTTGTTTGTTAGTTTTAGTATTTGATCTACAAAGTCAATTAGCGAAACTGCCTACTGTATCTGCACCAAAAAAAGTTCACCCCGTTATACTAGCTTATAGAATAATTTGACATTAATCACAACAGACATTATTCACACACAAATGCTTGCATCTTTCTTTTGATCTAATATAACCAGAAGAGTAATAATTTTACGTAGGTTTTCAAAATTGAGGGCTAAATATAGACAAGAGTAGTAATCCCAATAAATTCCGTGAGATCATTTATCTACTTAAAGTTAAGCCACATGCATTAGTCTTAGGAGACTGTGAGCAACCATTCATAAACACTCTAAGGACAAACACATTGACTTATTCATCCACAGAATCAGCTCTATGTCCTTTTGGGCTATACAAATGTATCTTAAAATCCTGACCATTCAACCAACAGCTAACAAGAAGACTTCATAAAACACACACTTTTAGATTGACAACACAAATCAATTCCGAATGTTTTATATAAAGGTTAGAATGGTTAGTCGTTGACCGCTTAATAGACATTTTCAAGCCCTCCTACATATGGCACATCTAAATAAACTTTCCAAACCTTCTTTTTTAACTCTTACTGCATATTTTATACATATTTTCATGTATTTTCAGATTTTGCCAATAAAAAACCCAACACTCCATAAAGAACAAGAAAAACGTACTATAAACTACTGTTTAGTCTTTTACATTATGTGCAGCTGAAGATATCCTATCTCTTTATTTATTTCAACAGCAGCAACAGGTTGTCTTTTTCTTCTGATGATAGTAAGTCATATATGAAAAATGTTTGAAACGTGCTATTCAGGTCTCAGAAAAGGAAAGTAATGCAATATAACTTGTCTACATTAGTCTTAAGTTTATGGAAAACAGACAAGTAAGTCACAACAGTAAACTCCATTTAACTCCAAAACTTTGAGGCCAAAAGATGCATTATAGCAGTAACATACACAAAATTTTCCACTCAATAAATCAAGAATTCACTTTGAAATCATTCACTACCAGACAATTTATTTCTTCCTATAAGCACTTATAAAAAAATTGAGATTTAAAACCTGAGTCTTCAGGAAGAAATTTTTTTTTTTCATTTTCACGGTTTAACAATTACGGATTCAAAAAAATCAAAATGTTTTCCTCTTACATGACATCATAGGTTATCCAGTACTCCTCAAAGATGTCCATTTGGAAACATCCACCAATCAACTTTAACTCGGTTTATGAATATGAAACAAAGCAAGTTTCTAGCCAATGAGAAATTAAGAGAGTCTTATTATACCTGTGGACAAATTTGATCCAAATAATGACTACAGATTCTGCCTATTTAAACAGAGACACACATAAATACACTCCTTGAAGTTTTAACTTGTCCCAAGTACTTTACAATTTAAGTCAACTAAGTCAACTACAAGCACATCAAACATACAGTCACATTTTAACACATTAAATGTATCCTGCCATTCACAATAAGGAAAAAATATTATAATGACAACATAACACACTGCAGCTAAAATACTTGTATATTCTCACTAAAAATGGTTCATACACTTTCCAGAATATTGAGAATTTATTCTCCATTTGTTTCAAAAAAATTTTAAGTTATTACAAAGTTAGGAGTGGGAGAGAAATCTATTAAAAAATACGACCCTAATAATTTCTAAGCAACATGACTTATTCAACTGCGTTAATCAAAAGGAATTATTAAAGCTTGCTACAGACCATGTATTCAACAGACTACCTCAAATTATAAAATTAGACAAGTTTAACCTTGTATTTAGGATTTTGAGAGCTTCTAAGATGGACCTAAGGAATCTTATCAATACATAGCAAACAACGAAGACCAACTTCTCCTCTGAACTGACTAACTCTTAGGAATGATACTTCATATACTTACCAAGTTTTAAAACAGACTTTGAAAGGAATATATTTTTTTATAATAAAATCTTCTTAGGAATAGCCTAGTTGTATTTTTCCGCACTGTGGGGATGCAAAGATGTTTAAAATACTTACTTGGGATACATTGGCTCATAAAGATACTTGTCTCTTGCTGCTGGAATTTCAAAAAATAAGATGTATCCA
The DNA here is from genome assembly GCF_000695765.1 of Mesitornis unicolor. Classification (NCBI taxonomy): domain Eukaryota; kingdom Metazoa; phylum Chordata; class Aves; order Mesitornithiformes; family Mesitornithidae; genus Mesitornis; species Mesitornis unicolor. Next base: position 57,532 of record NW_010159929.1, read on the forward strand.
TTTGCAGTCTGAAAGAGAAACACAGATAAGATATATACATAGTCTGCATGAGTATAATCTACACAGACTCTTGTGATTTCTATATATGTCTCATATATTGAAAGCAAATACACACACATGTCAAGTTTCAGATATATTAAAAAACTGTGCATTCAAACTTCATTCTAGTTAAAATCCATACAAGCCCACTGAATAGATCACTCTGAGGTGAAAAATGGATAAACACTACTGCTTAAGTATGTATCCAGTAGAAATTTTTCTGACTCATATAAATACAAAAAATCAGACTGCTACATCAGATACTTAGAACCTGGGCACCTAATTCCCATAAAGGAAGAGAATGAATGTAGAAAGCATGTAGTTCAGAGCAAGACCTCCAGATGTTTGAACACATATGGACACTACAGAGTGCAAAGAAGCTAGGCACTGCCTCTAAATGTTGGTCATCCAAGTAGTTTTCAAAAAAACCTCTTTCTGGAAGACTGACTTCAAAGCATAATGCTATTCAGAGAACAAATGTAAATAACTTAGTTATCAGATGTTCCAGTCATGACTAGAAGTTGATCCAATATTTGTGTAAGCACAGGAGAGGCAGATGACCAGTAAGGTTAGTTGTTCAAAGAAGTATATGTTTAAAAGCACAAATTTATCCTTTGAGCAAACTGACAAATGCATTTCAGTTAAACAGCATTTTTATCCAATAATTTTAATATGCACTAGGCAAGAACCCAAAGCACTATTACTGGAGACAAGAAGCACTGAAATGAATGGCTTCAAGTTGCTTTGCAAGGTTGGTTTTCTTTTATTTGAATAAAGGAAAAAGTAACACTTCATGTTAGTTTATCTTCACAGATGCCATGTTTTCCCTAGTCAAATATTTTTGCTTTATCGTAAAAGAAATTTTGTTTTAGCTTCAAAGTCCAAGAAACACAATTATTCCCATTCAAAGTGAGTATCTTTCTCATGCAAGAATAAAATCTGAACCATAACGGTGAGCTTGAGACAGGCTTGAGAATAAATGGAGGCTTTTCTGTGTGCAGTAATATCATGTTCAGTATTATGTGGTAAAGAAACGTGCTCACTTCTAACGTCTTCACAGATTCTTTCCATCACATCATTAAATATTTAAACTGTAAATTATCTTGCCCTGGAAGAAAAAGTAAAACAATACTGCGGAGTATCTTTATACTGATATTAAGGTACAAAAGGCCTTACTGAACACTATTCAAAGCACAAAGTTGCTATTGTTACAAGTTCATTTCTAAACAGAACCTCAAATTCCATGAGGAGCTGTATGAAATGCAGAAGCATTCAACCATATTCTTCCTGCAAACTGATCATGTTCATTCACGTACTTTTCTACATTGCTTTCTACAATGTCTGTGTTGCAATGAAACTTAGTAATCATCACTGTCATCTGCTCCCTGATCATTCTTATTGCTGACAGTCAAAAGTATAAACATACAGCAAGTACCCTGCAAGGGATTTCACTGCATGGTTTTTCGTATGCTACAATGTTTAATAAAACCCTGCCTTAGCTAAGGGAATGCACATTGAAGAGCATTCTATGTCAAAAGACTGCCTGTAGCAGGCAAGTGACTAAAATGCCTTGTATATTTCTGTTTCTCTATGTTGAAGTATCTTGATCCAATTCACAAGTTTGTTTAGCTACTAGATTTAGCTACCTTGGGTGTATGCATTAATCCAGACAAGAAACAAAGTATTTTTCAGTAACACTGGAAAAATTACAACTGTATCAATACGAGAATAAACTAAAAAAATATCAGGGGGAAAAAAGAAGATGGATTTAGAAGATGTGCTAACAGTTTAGCTATAGAAAATACTAGTGCTAAAAGCAATTAGAATCGCTAGGGGATGATGACACTCTAAGAGCTGCTTAAATTTGTTTAAATGCACATCATTAAAGCTACTTGAGGTATTTTATAAAGCCTTATATGCTAGATGAAAGTTTGCCTTCAGTACAAACAGTAATTACCTCAAAACACAAACTGCAAAATTATTTCTTTTCATAAGGATGCTCTGAACATTCTGGCAGTGAGAAACAAAAACCACTGTACAGCACTGCTCTAGTGGACATTAAACCCAGACTACCCTGCCCACCATTACGTCACTAAAGAAAAAAAAAGTAAGTAGTAAATACATCACTTGACTTATAAGTACATAATAAGCATTTTGTTTGCCTTGGTAAAAACAAAGTACAAGAATATATTACTACAATCAAGAAACTCAAGAGCATAGGTAATAATAGGTGAGAAACTAAATCACCCAACTCAGCTTTCAAACTAGAATTTTTAGCTATTGCACAGGACTTCAGTAATTAACTGAGTTAATTCAGTTCAACAAAAACAGTAGTAGAAACTACTGCTTTCTTAATTATTCACCTGCTTTACTATTGCACCTTCATTTGTACTTGTAAGTTTTATTCTTAGTATAAAAGTAACGAAGAAGGGAGAAAATATTTTTTCTCTAAGAGAGAAATTCGATGTTTCACTTGAGTATAAAAGTATAATGCATCAGCAGCAGTATCTTCTTTATTAACCCCTAAAAGCTGCCCTTCTGCCTGTCTCTCTATAACAAAAATACCAGTATTTGCAAATGTGGTCTTTCAGAAGGATTCATTAACTGTTTCAAATTAAACTTCACATATATTTCAAAAGCATATTAAAAAAACTTGCAAAACAGAACTGGTCTTAAAACCACCATAACAAACATGCTTGACTAGGTTATTTGTATATACACACACAGGAGATGCAATAAACGTAAGAAACATGAAGAATGTTAGACATTTTCTAACACTCATTCTTTTATAATCTGTTTGCGCATTTTGAATTTTAATTTGTAAAATTTAAGTTTACAAACTGAGGTTTTACAGACATTTAGATTCTGACACTATCTGTCAAAAAGAACGTTATACATTTAGCTGCAGAAATATTTGAAAGTACAGTAATTGAACTGGCAGAAGTTAAAGCTAGTCTGACAGTCAGCTGAACCGTAAGGTCTCTTGAGCAAAAGATTCGGATCTCAAATCATAGAAAAAACATAATTATGTACAGTAATTCAATATAAAAATCTAAATATCTTCTGGACTAATGCATAAAGATATAATTAAAATGTGTTTGGATAGTTTACTTGTGATTATATGCTATATTATAAAATTAAAGAATTCCTTTTTTATTTTTCGTAAATGTTACAGAAGTCTCCTTTTAGCCTTTGCTGATAACTATTAGCATTTACTAACTGAAAACATAATCTGACGCTAACAGAAATACTTTACTGCATTAATTCCACAAGATACTTTTAGGTGATTCAAACATCCTAGACGAGCTACTCAGAAAAGTCTAACCCTGCATTACACACCAAGAAAATGAGAGCACAGGAGGTTTAGCTGATTTAGAGACACGATGACACTGGTAGAGACAGTAACTATTCCATAACCAATCTGCTATAATCTACTAAGATAACAATATCTGATTGGTATAAAAACTACAAAGCATTACAGGCATCACATTAAGCACAAGGTATTAGAAGCTGCAGTGTACCAAAAAATACAGCAGTTGTGTATTATACAGCAGTCTGTAATTCCACAAAAAGTTTAATGATTTCACTCTTCTCTGTGAAGAAGACTGCACCTTCTTCTGCACCTTAACACAAGAAAATCCTAACTATAATAGCCTAGATTTTAAAAGCTAGAAAAAGAAACTTACCCAATTTAAGACTTGGGCCTAATTTAAGACTTGATCAAAAGTCACCAAGAGTATAATCCCATATTCTGACTCCTATAAATTCTACTCTCACCTTCGTTGTGTCTACCTTGCACCTCAAATTAATTTTTAAACGCTGGTGCTAAAATAGTCCACTCTATTACTATGAGCACAGCACAAGCTAGAAAAATATATTTTATTCCCATGTGGGACAAGACCTCATTTCTACCTTTAACATCTTTAACAGAAGAGTCTATGTGTCACCTTATCATTGCCCTTGTTTCTGTGTTCTCAGTGCTCTGCATTTTTTTTAAACAACACATTAATAAAGCCACAGTTTTATACTCTTAAGATCCACTTTTCTGAAACTTTGGTAGACCCTATTCATCAAGCTAAATATGCTTGTATCACCTATCTCCTCAACTATTTCTTCTATTAACATGGCTTTAAATCCCTTCTAAAATTTATTCTTTGTGACCAGATAACTAAAGTAATGAGATGCTGGATCGGACAATATTTCTGAACTGCAGTTCATTCTTCAGGGGAAAAAAAAAAAAGACGACTACTAAAGGAAGCTTCTATCATCCAAGAAAAAAAATGGTATGATATATGTTTTCAGAAGATAAATATCAATTAAATGTATAAACAATATCCAAGTTTGTATAAGGACAGAAATTGGTAATACAAAACTGTCTTTGCAATAGTTTAACCACAGTAACAAGAAAAAACCCTACTTACTGAAACAGCTATCATGCTGCTGTCAGGCCGCCATTCTGCTTGTTTATAAGGTCCAAACTGAGAAGCTGCTTTTGATAGTTCCTTGTAGCTTACAATTAACACACTGGGCTGGAGGGGAAAAACCAAAAAAAGTAATTACGTCTCATATCTAGAAGGAATGAAATGATTGTTATATTGTGATATAAGTGTAAACAACTATGTTTCCTTAAGAGCAACAACATGTTTTCCCTTGAAGGAGGAGGTTAAAAAATTAGTTATCTTTGACAATGCATTACACAATGGCAATTTTAAAGGGAGTTTATGCAGAACTTCTGCCACACTGTCATTCCTAATCTCTCTTTCAAACCCAGGACATTTAAATCAAATACTTCATTTGCCCAGAAAGGAGTCATTACAGAATACAGAAGTGGTTTTGAGTTAGACAACGGGTGACTGATGCTTAAGATGAACAAAAGTATCTCAAACATGCTCCTAAAATGGACTCTCAAATTAACTAGGATGAAATATTCTACACAGAGTATTTGATAAATCCATTTGTTTAGTTTCTGCTAAATGGATGGGCCATTGTATCAAAAAGGATGGTAATCAGGCAATCTGTTTTATATCTCTTCAATAAAAGACTGCCAGAAATTGTGCAGAAAATCCACCTCTACAGTTTGCTGAAAAGATTTTGCATATGATCATATGCATCCATCAGCACCTTTCCTCCTGGGAACTGAGAAGAGCTTTGGGGTCACGAAGCCCAGACAAACCTACCATAGGCACTAAGTCTTCATTCCCTTTCATGAAAGCAGTTGAGAGCTGTCACACAAAAACCTAATGCAAAGTTACCCAGTTGCTCCAGTGCTTAGAAACATTCTCTCTCCTTATATATATTGAAGAACTGTCTGTATTTTCTTGCTCTTGAACCAACAACAGCTTTCAGCTTAGATAGGTATTGACCCTTCTGCTGGTTAGATGACGACTATACTTCCTCAGCCTTCAGTAAAATTAAACAAACCGCACTTTTCTTTTTGTAAAAAAGTTTTCCCTAATTGTAACAAATCTAAAAACATTAATTCTACCCAGAAATCATGTGGGTGCCCAATATCCCAGTTTTAAGTGCGTATATACTGCCATATTTGGAATCAGTTGGTTCAGTTTCCCTTAAGAAAAAGTAGAGTTACAAACAAATTAATTTAAAAGGAAAAATAGTACAAAATTAAGTAATTAAATGTTTTCACCATATATATAAATAAGGAGCTGAACTAATGTCACACAGGCAGTGTTAGCCTTGGTAAATTCATAGTGCAACTTTTCTTCCTGTAAACAGCATTATTACTTAAATATCACACCCACACAGAACTGAATAATCAGGAATAAAGTTAAATATTTATACAGTAAAGTATAACAAGCAAATCAATCTTTACCCTATGAACTATTTGCACCAGCTTTTTCAGTCCATGTGGCTTTTTTGTGGGTATCTGCAAATGAAAATACCTAACATAACCAGATAACTAATTATTCTTAACAGAATCTTGTTGATGTTCTCATGAACTACATAGCCTTTCACTGTTTGGCTTAGATATAGAGAGAAAAAGTGCCTTGTGACAGTACAATCTTGGTAATGTGTGTCATTAGTGCAGACTGGAAACCAATCTTAAAGCACTTTGGCGATTCAAGCACTTTAGTAGCAGGCAAAAATAATGTTTTAGAAGCTCATTAATGCACAATAATTTTCTTTCTATCTTGGTACTTTTATAGAACAGGAAAATATTGTCATGTTCTTATGCCATTTACTCACAAGAAAGCTGCTATTACACCTCACAACTTGGAAGAACACTCTGCATGCACAGCAGCTATAAAATTTGTATAAAATTGATTTCTAGATTGATCTCCTTTTGTGCCTTACAGATGGGACTAAAGGAGTTAACATGAAGAGTGCAAGCAATCATTTTTCTTTTTGCAGATTAAATAGCTTCGCTTCTTACTAGAAAGCAGACCTCCTTCTTATTCAACAGGTCACAAAGGCTACCTAGCTAATGGTTAAACCATAAATATTTCATTGATAATATTTATTTCCACATACAGTACAACTCAAAACCATTATTTCACATGCGATGAAAACCCTAACATAACCCTAGCTTTATTCCCCTATTTACAGTCTTCACACAGAAGTGTGAACTGCTACAGGGTTAATGAAGCTAGAATAATAATATCACAGAATCACAGAATGTTAGGGATT